>NC_062218.1:63852514-64152514 GCF_902686445.1 Sciurus carolinensis
TTAATTACAGCCGTTAAAATTGAAATGAGCCTCTTGTCTGGCTGGGGCTGCCCCCTTTCAGTGCATGATTCTGATGAAAATTTTTAGGGTCAATGAATATGTCCCATGTCATGTCTGATCGCTGCTAAAGATGTGAGGAGGTAAATGTTACCTTAGAAAGATGTGCTTTAAATTTTTAGGAGATTTGTTCTGTTGACAGGAAAATAAAGTCAAAATAGTAATTTTAGTTTATCAGTTTATCATGTTGTTATTTAGCCAAATTAAGAGTGCAATGAAGAAATACAGAGTGAATTTTAAAGATACATTTAGTCAAATAATTTAAAGCAATAACTTATTCTCCATTTATGGTGTTAAATACTACATGTTAAGTAATAAAAACAATGTATAAAGGAACACAACCCTTTTTAGATATGTGCTTGTTGGGAATAATTCTCTCAATAATGTAATAAACATTCTAACAATGGATTTCTTTAAATTGACAACAGAGGGAATGGGTTTCTATAATAATGAAGCTGGAAAACAGGAAAGATTAATTTCATTCATTTGAAACACATTTGATGAGCACCTATTATGCATTACGCACTGGGGATAAAAAGGCCAATAAAAAGGCCCTATCTTCCTATCTTCTAAAGACTCAGACTCCAAGATCTAAATTTCTTTTTTTTTTTTTGCTTCGTTTTTTAGTTGCAGGTAGACACAATGCCTTTATTTTATTTTTATGTAGTACTGAGGATCTAACCCAGTGCCTCATGTGTGCTAGGTTAGCGCTCTACCACAACTCCAGCCCCAAGATCTATATTTCTAATACAAAAGATAAGGCAATACTTCTATGTGTTGTTTACTGAAGTCACATGAAGCTTCTCTACTTAATTTCTCATAGACCTCCAGACACTTAAGAGTTGGAAGGGACCTTAGAACCAATCTATTCTAGTTTCCAAATTTTACAGATGAGACGTGAACTTATTCAAGCACTGAGATACTAGTTTAAATATACAAGACATTGTGCCAGATCATACTCTATGAAGCATGAGTGTTCAATCTTCAGTGAAAATATGTAATACATGAATTTCTGAAATTATACATTTAATAACTTTATTATGAAAAATTTCAAATGTACACAAAGTAGAAAGATTAATGTAATGAAGAAGCAGAAACTCATCACTAAATTTCAAAATTATCAACATTTAGGGGCTTGGGTACAGCTTAGTGGTGGAGTGTGGACTTAACATGCACGAGTCCCTGTGTACCACACACAGCACACAATCTCTCTCTCTTTCTCACTCACACACACACACACACACACACACATACACACACACACACTAGTGGAAGTATCAACATTTGGCCCATCTGTTTTATCCGATTTTTTATTCCACTTATGAATTATCAAACAGAAATTCTAGGTATGAGGCAATTTCATCAATAAATACTTCAGTTTGTATCTCTAATAGATAAAAACTTTTAAAGAAAACTTAAAATATTATTATCCATATTTAAAGACAAACACACACACACACACACACACAAATTTCCCTACTTTCTTCTAAGATACAGTCAGCGTTTGCATTTCCTCGACTATTTTACACATCTTCCCACAGCTGGTTTGCTTGAATTAAGATTCAAGATGTTTACATGGCATGTGGCTGGTTTCTCCCTTAATCTAAAGTATGCAAGGTAAAGTGAATTTGCTAGAATTTCATGTCTTTTGGGGAGGATATATTTTTTGTATAACAGATATTTAATATTAATTTAACATATAGGGGATATATTATAAATTCAGTAATGTAGAAAGCTGCAAATTTAAGAGACATGACTCTGATTGATAGGCTTATAAAAGCTGTATCTAATTACATTCCTAAATGGTTTGAATAACAGTCTGGTATATTCTAAGGTAAGTAGTTTTTACTTTCCTTTGATTATAGGGTCATATACTGTACTTATTTTTACTTCATGATCTCCTGTCTCTCATAATAAATTAATTTTTATTGTTTAGTTGGGAATGAATCAATTTTCTCCTCCTTGGAAGAGAAACAAAGTTTTTAAAGTATCATGATAATATTTCCCATGTTTATGTCAGGGTTCTCGTGTTGAGAGATTTAATATTATAAAAGTAAAATTTATCAATTTTTCATATCACACCCTGTCCTGTGTTCAGGAAACAAATTTGGCACAACTTTTTCAGGACCAATGGTAACAGAGTTAACTTGGCTGATACATAATTCAATGATATTTAATATGTGATTGGCCAGAGCATAATCTAAGGCATCTTAAAAAATGTATTATTCATTACAAATACTGCAATTTAACAGAAGAAAACTTTAAACATAGCAGCTGATAGTCCCACAAAGTATAGTTGACATTAGATATGGAATATAAGATTATTAAAAAGGATAAATAAAAACAAATCATATTTTTAAAAAAACTCATTTCTATTGTAGTACATTTAATACTACTAAACAAAAGCCCAAAATCATAATCTTAGAAATGGGTAGACTTTTTTTCAGTAAACTGTCTCAACTTTGAAAATAATGAACCCATAGTCAAGCAAAAGGAGCCATAATACAGAAAGAAGAGAAAAATTAAAGACCTAAGCTTTTCTTTACCATTGCCTCTTTAATTCTTTCTTTTAGATTTGTGTATATATTTCCTTTGTTATTTGTGGATGACCTGAGTTTTTGTCACAAATAATTACTATGTCATTAATAACTATAATTAGCATCAGATATGGATTTCTCATTATGGAGAATTGTACTATAATACTAACAAAGCATTACCAGTGTTATTCACTAGTTAAATATAACTTGGCATATGTTTAAACCAATTCAAAAGTATTTTGCAATAAAAAAATCTGCAAGAAAACTTAACAATCTTTTTAAAAAGTAGCTCTTTTTAATAATCTGGAAAAGCTATAACTAAAAATGGTCTTATGAGACCTTCAAAGTAATGCAGAAACAAAAAGATCAAGAAGCAGATGGCATACCTTAACGTTTAATTTAAAAATTAAAGCAATTCACGCCTAGAAGAGAACTGAATAGAAGAACAAGATGGGACGTGGCTAGGCCATGGAAGCACAAAATACTGTCAAACTTTAATTAAAAAATGTTTTCAATTTAAGCAGACCCAGGCCAGTGATTTTTCATTATTTTTACCACAGTTCTGTGACTACTGACATTTTCATCAGAACAAATAAAGGATTTTCCCCAAATTTAAAATGACAAAATTATTTTTAATTTTGACTTACAATTTCTTCCTCGTATAAACCCAAAGAATTTTATCTTATCTGGACTTGTTTCTTAATCTGGGGCTGAATACATTTTAACTTTTCAAAGTAAAGTATAAAAAATACTTTTATAAGCTAGCTCTTCCATTATTTAAGAAAAAAATCTTTATCATAGACATGTTATCATTTTTATGTATGAGACCACATATTCAAGAAACACTACGACTTAGTAAACACTCATATTCAACTAAGACATCCTTTCAAAGCAATCTGTCCTTTCAGAACAACTTGAAAAAAACTGGCACTCTAGCAGTATAAAACTAACTAGTAGCAATTGGTCAGGAATGGGGGATGAGAATCTACTTACAAGTCCATGCAAGAGAAAATGAAATCCTAAGTATAAAGCAACTTTAATTACAACAACCACTATTATAATGCACGATTTTCAAAACAGTGTGTCAGCAGACTTCAAAATATACTGAATCTGGGAGAACTAACGTAAAAAACTAACTCTGGAAGCTGTATTTGCTTTGTGTATAAAAAATGCATTTTCTTTGCCTCAGTCTGTCTGCCCAAATTCAAGGGCATTATATATAGGTTTCTTCCTGTCCTTCAGCCTGTAAAATCCTTGGGGAGATGGTGGGTGGGAGGAGGGCACCAGTTACATGGCTTCTTGGTCATCCTGTCAAACTTAATATCCTCTTTTTCTGGTCATAGAAAACTCCAAGCTGACTCCTGGTAACAACACGTACAGATGCTGGTTTGATTTTGTTGTCACCGTTTTCACTCTGGCATCATGTAAGGATGATGTGACAAACCACAATTCAAGGAAAGCAGAAGGTAAAGGGCTGACTAAAAATTATCCTGACTGGGAGGAATAGTATTTCAGATATCTAAATTTTACGCTGTGTTCAATGTTGAATGTCTTCTTGTAAGGTTCTAAGCTATGATGGTACATAGGAAGCGTGCGACTATGGAGTTCAGCTAATGATGTTTAGGTTTCCATTGTTCATAATCGGGGAAAAAACACAAGGATATTTTGTATTCACAGAAACTTTCAAATGGGCAAGACATACAAAAGTGAAAGCTCTTCGTATACTGTAACTGCATGCCTTTAAGGCAGTTTTTCTTTACTTTTGCACTCAACCATCAACTCTGCGAAGGCAAGAACCTTCATATCTTGTTTACTCTATCTCTGTCTTCATGTTCTGAAGAAACTGGGGCTTTGTCTCAGCTCTTGAGAGTCTGCCTCTAAACCCTTGGAATTACTGCAGTAATAGAAGTGAATTTTATTATTCATGGAAGGCTCACAGTATCCCCACACTTAATAATTTATGCCACTGAGATAACTCATAGTGAGCCCCTAGATAACGTATGTTCAGAGAGAAATCAGGACTAGGGGCTGACCAAGCCAGAAAGATTAACTCTGAGATTAGAGCGTTGGGGTTTTGGGTTACTTATTATCCACCTGATCTCTTGGGAGAAGGGAGGGCTGGAGATTCAGTCCAACTATGTGGCAATAATTTAATCATACCCAGGTAATGAGGTCTCAGTAAAAACTCTGGACACTGAAGCTGGGCCACACTCTGAGCATATTGCCATTTCAGTGCCAAAAAGGAAATCCAGACTATCCCAAAATCTGTCCCATGTGTCACTTCCTTTGGCTAATTTTAATTTTTAACCTTTGATTGTAATAAAGCTTTATGCAAAATGTAGCCCTTCCCTAGGTTCTATGAGTTGTTCTAACAAATGATTAAACCTGAGGGTAGTTTTGGGAAACCCTTCAACCTGCAGTTGGCATCAGAAATCTTGGGCCAACATAGCAGTCTGGAGTACTGTACCCTTAAGCTTGAGTTTGGCTAACTCTGAGTAGCATATTTAACAAATTAGCCTCCACCCCGCACCATCCCAGCTCTGTTTTTCCATTCATGGACTGTTCTCAGAATTACTGTTCCCCAATATACTACACCTTTGTATTCTAGAATGATCAGTTTTCTTAATGAGCCTTCCTGTACTCTCCTAAATTAAATTTCACTTAGGGATGGTGATCCAAGCAGATCAGATTTGTCATTTTTATAGCAGCACAGTCAGGACTTCCTCACTAAATGAGTTAGATGTGTGCTGTCCCCTCAAACCACCAGGAAGCTATGTGGGTCTTCGTAGCAGGAGCTCCTCCGGCATCTTTTATCATTCTCTGTTTACTCAGAGCACATTGCTACTTACCTAAAGGTTCCAGAATGTGAAAAAATTAGAAAGCAACAAGTTAAGGAATCATTACTAAAATTTTCCCAAGAGCTTATCACCAACATGCTTCTCTGGCATCAGAAATGGTTACTCCAAAGAGAGGTGGGAGGGGTGGGGGGGGGGAGGAAAAAAATAACAGAATGAATCAAACATCATTACTCTATGTAAATGTATGAATATGCAAATGGTATGCTGTTACTCCATGTACAAAGAGAAACAACATGTATCCCATTTGTTTACAATAAAAATAAATTAAAAAAATAAAAGATACATTAAAAAAAAAAAAAAAAAAGAAATGGTTACTCCAAACTACACGTGCTATACTTTAGCCACACTGAACTAGTGTTTATGCAATATTAGAAGTTCTTTCACTTCCTAGGTCTTTACAAACACTCTTTCCTTTGCCTGGGATATCATTCCCCTTTCACTCCGGCTACCCGCAAACTCTTTCCTATTCAAGACTCAGTTCCCTGGTCCTATATGTAAATTATTTTCTAAAAGACCTTCATTGCCAGGAGCAGTTAGTGAATTTGTACTCCAGTAGTACAGCACTTATAACACTAATGATCTGCTCTTTCCCTCAATAAATGGAGTTTTCTCATACTCATATCTGTTCTATACTTTCATTCATTCTTTCACTCCTTTCATTTGGTCTTTTCCTTTGTTAATTCTCCTGCTTCCCAAAATTCCATCTTCATTTGTCTTCTCACTACACAAAGTGTCCTGACTAGGCTCTTCTGTTTCCCTACCTTTTTTTTTTTTTGGTACTAGGAATTGACCCCAGCAGTGCTTAACACTGAGCCACATCCCCAACCTTTTTATTTTCATATTGTGACAGGTTCTCACTAAGTTGCTTAGGCCCTTGCTGAACTGCTAAGGATAGCCTGGAATTGTGATCCTCCTGCCTTAGCCTTCTGAGTTGCTGGGATTACAGGTATGTGCTACTGTGTCCACCCTGTTTCCCTACCTTAAATGATTACCTATATCCTGACGGCTTTGAGCTGTGTGTGTGCAAATGTGTACGCATGGGCATACATATTTTAAAATAGCTGATCTGACCTTTCTTTGAAATCCAGAAATTACCTTCTTACTGTAAATCTCCACCTTGATGTTCCACAAGCTCCTCGGTCAACATGTCCCAAACTAAATTTCAGTGTCATTGCCTCTCCTTTTTCTCCTGTATTTTCTACCTTTGTTACTTGAATACTATTATCCTGATAATCATTCAAATGGAAACCCCAGTTAGCTATCTAAATGATCACTAACACCTTCAGTTTTTTTCTTCCTGTCCAATTAATCTTCCTAATAAATTAACAAAGATTTGATCACTACCAATGACCTCTTAAAAATCTTCACAATTCCTTTCAAAGTCTTCATAACTTGGCTTCTAACCATTTAACCATTTTCATCCGTAGCCACTTCCATCTCTCCCAAGACATACATTTTCTACTCTACCTATTTTAAGCTACATAATTTCTCAAAAACATGATACACATTGTATCTTTTATCATTGATCTGGCCATGACCTGTGTCTGAAATACTTGCTTCCTCTTCTTGATGGTGAAATGAGTCATTCTTCAAGACCCATCACAAATATCACTGTCTGGGGTGGGGTTGTGGCTCAGTGGTAGAGCACTTGCCTAGCACATGTGAGGCACTGGGTTTAATCCTCAGCACACATAAAACAAACAAAAATAAAGGTATTGTGTTCATATACAAATAAAAAAATTGAAAAAACAACAACAGATATCACTGTCCAAGTCTTTACTGATGGCACCTCTTTCAGAATCACTTGCTCCTTTCTCTGTGCTCTTATAAAGATTTCTGGTCTGTTTCATTCTTAAACTGGGAGTTCCTTTAAGAAGGGACTATGTCTTATTAATCTATTATCTGTAATCTTAGCATAGTAACTTGGTCATAACATGTTCAATAAAAATGTCTTTTAAGTAAAAGCTATTAAGCTATAATAAAGAATCTTAGTATGCATTTGAATTAGGATGCAAATATCTAGAGAATCTATTCTCTATAAACAATGTAACAATTATATACTTGAAACCTCTTAGGCACCAGAAACTTTTATTGACCATACTAATGAGAATGCTGCAAAATAAGAGCTAAGAAATACAATCACTATCCCACAATCTAAAGCCAGATCATTTATGGTTGGGTTTACAAAAGCTAAATACTGCTTTAAGCTTATTTTAGAATACTGTTGATTCTTCTTGTTGAATTTTTAAATAACCAATTACTATCCACAATCAATTACATGGCTAATATAAATAAAAATTTTTCTTTGCAATGAATCTAAAGGGTCAAACTAATTTCATTTCACTATAATTTTGTTATATAATTCTTTGAGAGTTTTAAGGTATTTTTTGTCATTTAAAAACTGAAATGGAATTGTTACACTTTCGTTGATATGAACTCTAAGTCAGAATTTAAAGAGGTTAAACATGGAATGAGGTATGTAAAGTACACCTATGAAGAAAAGATTTGCTAAACACTGAATAAGTGAGGGTTCGGGCAACACACAGATGCATTTCCACAGTTGAATTATTTTAAGAGTTTACCAAATAAAGTTAGAAAATGAAAGGAAATTATAAAAACATAAACTTTAAAGTAAAGGATAATACTTTTTAGCTTTAGTGTGAAATGCAAACCAAATGAACTAATGTGTGCAGGACAGAACAGCATTCAATATTATCAAGGACATCTATAACATTTCACATTTAGTGTAGCTTACATTTATTATTAGTCTACTTTATGATAACTGAAATGTAAAATAAATCAGACAAAGGACATTGAAATAGATTAAAAAACAAAAGAAAAACATTGACTCACCACCATGAATAAAATTTGACAAATCTGAATGACACTCTCAAGTGTATCCTCCCAGATCTCATTCCTCTTTCTTCTTGGTGTGATAAGTAACCAGTATTTACACTTGATGTTTATAAGTTGTGAGTATGTTTTAAATCATTTCCCACAACTTAGCTTTCTAATAAACCAACAAAGATTTGATCACTACTAATGACCTTTAAAAAAACACATCCATTAACTATATAATTATTTTACATATTTTTATTTTCTATGAATGGCTTCAAACTACAGTATCCTATAAGTTAACTTTTAAAATATTGTTTTGGAGATTCACCTATGTGGAGCATGTATTTAACACATGTAACAACTGGCACAGTATTTCAGTGTATATGTCTGCCACAGTTTATGTATCTAAACTGGGAAAGATAGCATGTTTCCAATTTTTTGCTCTTAACATGTGCCAGTGAAGATTCCTGTTTTCACATGAATCAACATAGATTGCTGGGTTAAAGGGATAGATATTTTCAACTTCACTGACTATTTCTAAATTACTCTTTAAATCATGGTTTTACCAATATGCATTTCCACTAGCTACGCCTATATGTTTTGCCAACAAAGAGTTTTTAAATTTTGGAGAAGCTTACTTTAACCTTTAAAAATTTTAAAGTTTCCTATAACATATATTTAAAAACTATCATATATACAACTATTCAAAAACTAAAATAAAATCATATTTCATGTTTAAGTTAGGTTACTGTATTCAATAAAATTAAGAAAATACAATAGGTGGAAAAACTGTTGATTGCCTGGTTGGTCATCAGATGGAATGAACTACTATGGTCTAAAACAACTAAGTAGCGATTTTAGTAAAAGCACTACCTCTCTTGGAAGCATCTGTAAGCAGACCTAGTAAAATACCAGCAGAATAAGTTTTCAGCTGGAGTACAGGAGAGCTTGATCATTTCAAGATACAAATGGATTGCTATAAGATCAGGGTTTAGGAAAAACTACAGGGGCTCGTTCAGGTGACCCTTGAGCTGCAGTTGCTAGACTTGGGAGCATTATCCAAGAATCAATTCCCCGATCTTAAGGAAGAGAAGACAGAACAAGAGAGATAGCTTGACCCACTGATACTTCGTTTCAGTTCATGAGGTGCTAACATTTTCTTCAAAATAGAAATGACACAGGAAAGAAACATTCTTGGACACAAGCTCCACAAATTCCTGCTGAGTCCATTTTCCATAGCATTGCTTCATTACTTTGTGGGAAGTTATTATGGATTTCTGTAACATGAGTCTTGGTTGTACTAAACAGAATTAAGAATAATGTTATTAATGATAACACACCATTCACTGCTCCTTTAACATTTTCTTAAGAATATAACTTGTGTAACTTTTTTTCCTTAACTTAGTACAACACTGAATGCTCTCAATAAATTTAGTTTATTTTTATCTTTTAAGTTCTGAGGACAAGAAAAATATGGAGCCAATTCAAAACATTTTAAAGCAAACTGATGTTTACTTTTAGTATGGTATATTTGAGATGGAAAAATGTTACAAACCTATAACAAACTTTCAGGATTGGCAGGCAGTGACTTTTGCCTGACTCAGATATGCACACTCTGAGAATGGTCAACTTTGCTGGGCAGACTCACCAATTATCATTTTCTCTACAAAGAAGGTTTCTGATTCTGCAGATCCCTATACTTCTTGCGGACCTTAATTTTTTGTTTCACTGAACCACTTTTTCTCTTCCTTTTTTTGTCTTCTTTTGTTTTTATTTTTTATTTATTTATTTATTTTTTTGTTGTATACAGGTAGGGCCTCACTAGGTTGCTATCCAGACTTGAACTGGATTCAAGCAAATCTACTGCCTTAGCCTCCCAAGTAGCAGGACTACAGGTTCGTGTCACTGCACCTGCCCTCTGAATCACTCTTCCTCATTCTCCTTACACAGTTCCATTATTCAACTTGGGGGCTGGAAGAAGGGGAAAAAGTAGGATAGGTGATGTCAAACCTATATTTTCCTGAACATAAAGGCTTTGGGGCCTCTAAACCCTGGCAATCCCAATTGTGACTGAATCCTTCCTCCCATATCCTATGCCGTACTCAAGGTCTTTAAATCTCCATTATGTGTCACTAAATACTTGTTCCAGAGCCACAGGCGCAAATTCTGGGGTATATAGCTACAGAATAGAATTCAAACATTTTGGGATCCATTATTTCATTTTATTTTCATGAAAACACAATTAGTTGTTTAGGGAAATTATTTTCTCCATTTTATAAGTTCAAAAATGGAAGTTCATACAAGCCAAAGAACTGCTCAAAGTCACAATAATAAGAGGTGGCTCAGGGATCCAAATTCAAGGCATTTCCCAAATATCACTCTGTCTTTTAAATGAGTTTTTGGCATTTTAAGTTGGTACTTTGAAAACATTCCCACAGACACATACTAGTTTGTGATGAAGTGCTACAGAATCACAGTATAGATCCTCCATTACAGGTTTTATAGCACTTGGGAGACTGCCTTATAACTAGTAAGATCAGAATCATATTTTTCCACAGGACATAATCTTAAATACTAAATGAATAATTAATAAATTTTATTATACTACTAGGTTGAGAAGAAACAAGAATGCAAAGGGTGAGCCAAGGTTTCATGTGGATGTTTATCATTTAAAGCAGAATATACACTAAAATACTTTTCAGACATAATTTTAACTGTTTATACTATGATATTTTGTGACCTAAATATACAAGAGTCATCTGAATCCCAAGAAATTGGAGTTTCACTTCAACATTTCTAATACCAACATTTCTAATGACAATTTATTCTTATTTCACGGTTATTCTTATACATGAAATTACCTTTCTTTCTCCTTATTCTTTTTTCATCCCCACAAGAAGTCTAACACTTTGAAGACTGCTGTGTCTGTGTTCTTGGGGTTTGATTTAAACTCATATCCTAACAATAATTTAGTGGAAAAAAATCTACTAAATTAACCATTGTCACTGAAATACTATAGCAGGAACCAAAATGTTCTTCATTTATGGAGCCATCTGTTCAGCAACTGCTGATTAGTTTCATCCAAGACTAAACAAATACTGTGTTTATATATCATCTTTATCATAGTTTGCAAAAACAAAGCCTTTTCTTATAATAATTTTTATTAGGAAAAATTTTTAAAAATCTCCATGTTCTAAATATGTAATTCAAAGGGTTATGAAAGTGATTTTTTAATAGAAAGATATTTGGTGTGAAAAATGAATTGTTCTTTGGATTTCAGTTGAAATTTTTGGTAATTTCATAAAATAAAATACATTCAAATGATACCAAATACACAGGGAAACAATTCATTAAAACAAATAAAAAAAATCTATGAAGTAGGCAGTCATCATATAAGCTAGAGAAAGTTTCAACTATTTTTACAAACCCATTTAAATTATCCCAATGTAACTATTTTCACTGCTTCAAAATTCACTTAGGTTCATAAATGTATAGAATATTAGAGTTAAAAAGAAACATGACAATCTGCCCTGCCATCATTTTAGAGTTAGAAAAAAGATCAAATGACTTGTTTAGCATTGGTTAACTAATTAGTAGTGGTAATCCAGAAAGAGATATGTTAGTTGTGTTGATGAAAGGAATCCTAGTCATTGAATCATAGACTTTCCATCTCCATTTTTTAAAAGTTTTTTTTTTTTTTTGCCTTGCCAGGAATGATGGCACATACCTGTAAGTTTCTAGGAAAACTTAGGGGGCTGGGGCAGGAGAATTGTAAATTCTAGTCCAGCCTTGGCTACTTAGTGAGACTTCGTGAAACCCTGTTTCAAACTGAAAAAATAAAAAAGGCTGGGGGTATAGCTTAGTGGTAAAGTACCTCTGGGTTCAATCCCCAGCAGCAGGGGAAAAAAATATTACATTTTGGAAAATAGATGTATTACACCTTGATCAAAGAAAATCTGGAAAATGCTGAAAAATATAAATCACCATAATCTCATTATGTAAAAAAATTCTGCTAACACTATGATGAATTTCTTCTACTCTCATTTCCTTGTAATAAAACAAAATACCATACCACACATAGTTTTAGAAAACTGAGATCTACATATGTAACATTTTTGTAACCTATTTTCTGTTCACATTGTAATATGTTTTTATTTTATTTTTTCAGTACTGGGGATCAAACCCAGGGACATCTACCACTGAGTCACATCCCCACACCTTTTAAAATTTTTATTTTGAGACAGGGTCTCACTAAGCAGCCAAGGCTGGCCTTGAAATTGAAATTCCCCCTCCAGAGTCTCCCAAGTTGCTGGGATTACTGGTGTGCACCACCAGGTCCATATCAATGATTTTTAAATAAACTCATATACCAGCACCCAGATCAAAAGACAGCACGTGAGAAGCATCTCAGAAGCTCCTCTGAGTTCCCTTACAAACACTCCTAAGAGTAATCACTATCCTGACTGGTATTATCATAGATTAATTTTTCCTATTTTGGTACTTTGCCCATTTTATACTAACCATTCTATTGTTTTTTAAAAAGTTAATTAGTTCTTATTATGAAATATTTAAACATAGAAAAGTACAAAAAAGAAATCACAGGTGACCCCAACATCATACTATCTAAAATAAACTGTTAACCATTGTGAATACGACATCACTGCAAACATGGAAAGACAGATGGAGAGAGGAACAGACATATTACCCCATCAGATGGGATTATAGCTGTGTTTTCATTGAAGAAACTAAAATAAAACTTTCCAAAACTTCAGATAAATGCTCTTTTTAAGAGTTTTGAGTCATATAAAAATAAAATCTATTTTAATTTTGCATGTTATTTATTGATTTCTTACTATGAAAGAAAATGAAATGGTTAACATGCAAACCATTATCTTTTCCTATCACTACGATCTAGTTTTGGATTCTTATACTATTATTTATACTCATTCTTATAACTATAATTTCAAAAGTTACCAATTCTATTTTTAAATCATCCCTTAACTGGTTTCAACAATGATTAGTGTCCTCATTCCCTTTTTTCTTTAAGTAGGACTCATAGCTATTTTAATGTCTGAGCATAACTCTGTTCAGCCTCAACAGTAGGAAGATGACATAATTTTCTTGAGTCATACTTTATTTCCCTTATGAAGCTATAACAATATAAAAACAAAAATAAAATATTTAGTGCTTAATAGTTATCAATCACTGTTACTAACATTTCACATGTTAACTTAAACATTAACAACAACCCCCCTATGAAGTAGGTAGCATTACTATATTTATTTTACAGATGAAAACAAACTGAGACACAGAGAGGTAAACTGTCTTGCCCAAATCCCTAATTCTGTAAAGGGCAGAGCTCAGATTGAATGCAGGTAGTTTGGCTCAAGAACTTGTTCTTTAGCAACCTGTTACATTACACTGCTCTGAATGCCTGCATCTGGATCAAAAATGAGCTAGGAATAGTTAAGAATGCTACTAGATTTAAGGGGTGAAGGCCTGGGATGCCAGATATTTTGCAGTGAATACAGCAGACCATTTTAATACAAATTGAACAATGTCCTTCATGAAAACTGTTTCAATTATTCATATTGTTAATTCTCAACTATGAAAAAATAAAATTAACAACATTGAATGTCCAGTAGACAACTGGACATTCATCAGGTAAAAACTTGTTTAAAATGATTTGATCCTAGGACATTTTACATAAAAGTAGAAAGCAATTTTTGGCAAGGTTTTAATATGCTCATTTTTCCAGGAATTTAATTACTTTGGTCCAGAAAACATGCTCAGTGTTTGGAAATTAATGTCACAGCACATCCCATAGTATTTGACGTGCCATTGCAACATACCTTTATAGGTCTCCATTTATAGCTCCCACATTCATGAGCTCTACATATGCCTGTCAGTATCATTAAACTACTTCATCTTCTTTGGTGGTCACGGTCAAACATTTATAGAACATGGTAAATATTACTTGATTATAAATTATTTTTATTTCTCTTTACCAGTTATCTAAGGCAACATGTTGATTTTAAAGTTCTGGATGTATCCTGTTATCTATGAGTTTCATTCTAAGATCCAAAAAAGTTCCTCTGGTTGTTGAGGATCCATAACATTACATGTGAGTTATAATTCTTGAAGATTTTTCCTTTTTTTTCCCTCTTATGTCTCTGATCCACTTCTTTCCAAATTCATACACATAATGAGAAAACTTAGAATTTGGTTGATTTGTCTTTTCTCAGTACTATTTTGAGGGTTGGAGGTGAGGGTAGGGGCCATGCCACTGTGCACCTGAATATTCAATTTATTTCTATAAGTCTTACTTTTCAAAGTTCTACTTTTTGTTTAAAATTCTATTCCCTTCTTTATTTGGCTGTTGCTGGAGAATTTCTGGTTGCTGTTCTTTCTCTTTGATCTTAACTGTTCGATCATTTTGTTAGTTTTTGGGAGTGAGTGCTGTGGGCCTGCCTCACTGCTGTATTCTTTGGTAGTTCTGTTTTACACAATTCTGGATGGAGTGCTGTTCTTTCCTTTCATGAGAGCATCCCAGTAAATGTTTTCTAAATTAGTATAAACGGGTGAGTCTTCCAATTGCTTTGTGATGAATGAACATTGACTCTAAGTTTTTCTGATCTCAACTACAATTTTTTTTTTACAGTTAATGAAATGAAAGAGTCTACTCAGTGTCCATCATCACATATCACTCCTAAAAATATCTGTTAATATTAATGGATGACAATAATGTGCCAGTCCTTTACATGTTATTATCTCATTGCTCTCACAATAATCCTGCAAGTTAGATGTTATCCTCATAGGAACTGAGGTGCAGAAATGCTACTTACCAATTTGACCAAAGTAACACAGCTAGTAAGCAGCAAAGGAGGGACTTGTACCCTGGACATCTGATATCAGCACACAAGTTGTTATTTATCCACTTCCTTCCTGCTACAAAGTTTTTAGGGGTCTCTTGTTCCACTCAAGGAACCATTTCACTACAGATTCTTTGATTACCACTTTTCTCTTTAGAGTATAACACAAATGCCCAATAAATATTTATTACTTGAAAAATATGAAAGACTTAACTGCTTATTTTCAATGCTTCCCCATTTCCTTTAATGTGTCCTTTTCTTGTAGAAATAAGAAGAGCAAACTAAAATTCCAAATACTACTCTTACTCATTTCTGAGTGTTTATGAGAAAATATCATTCTACACTTAAAAAGAACATTGTAGCTTAATATTTTTCACCTGTATTTCCTAAGTGAGCTGACCAAAGGTGAACAAAAAGGCAAGTAGGTCTTTTCAATATTTCACTGCATGACCCTGGTGTACTAAATTGGCTTTGAAGGAGAAATTTTTTGCAATAATATATAAGACTAGATACTCTTCTCCATGTTTAGTAGATGCAGCTGTATGCTCCCTGGCAGCTGAGATCATGTGTGTAACCTGTAATCCCTGAGAACTACTTGAGCACCAGAGCTTTGATGGCCCATCAAAGCTTACCTACTATTCTATTTTAGTTTGTAGATTTCTGATAACAAATTAACAGGTCAAGCATGTCAACAGATTATACATCCTAGGCAGCATTCTTCATTTAAAGTGAGCGGTTAATGAATATAACATGCTAATGCAAAAAAAGTTACTGCACTTTCAGATACTATGATGGGTTGATGGTTCTGTCATTATTTTGTGATAGTAGGACTCTTACCTCACATCCAGTCATACTCTATAAATAACATTAAAGAAATTTTTCAAAAGGCCTTGGTGGATGTAAATAAATACAAAGAGAAATACAATCTTGGGCTTTTAAGATGAAAACAATTGTGAACTTTTAGTAGCATATGGTAAAAGAGCTATGTGGAAGACAGAAAGATTATGGGAATGTATGTCATCGGTTAATATAGATGACAATTCCTTTTCTTAATACAGACAGCAATTCTTTTTCTTTCTTTCTCTTCGTGGTGCTAGGAATTGAACTAAGGGACATGAACTCTACTATTGAGCTAAATACCCAGCCCCCTGGATAATAATTCTTTTTTTTTTTTTTTTGTGGTGCTGGGGATTGAACCCAGGGCCTCGTGCTTACAAGGCAAGCACTGTACCAACTGAGCTATATCCCCAGCCCAACAATTTTTTAAAATAGAATTTAAGTATAGTTATGTGTTGTACAATGACATTTCAGTCAATAACAGACTGTGTATGATGGCAGTCCCATAACGCTGTATTGCCTAGAGATATCACAGCTGTCTTAGTTTGAGTAAGTACACTCTATCATGTTCCCACAATGAAAATACCTAATAATACACTTCTTAGAACATATCCTTATTGTTCAGTGACACATGACTATATGTAAACTATCACAGTGTGGCACAGAATCCCTATATATTACAGATAAATAATAGTACCAGAAAAAATGTATACATAATTATTAAATGTGAATATCAAACAGAAATAAATTGAGAAAATGATGGTTTGGGCAGAATCAATTTAAAAATCACTTACAAAATGAAAAGGTCTTAATCTAATTTGAACTTGTTAGATGAGGAACTATTCCAGATTAAAAATATGCTTAACTTATTTGTAGTTCAATAAAAAAAGATGTAATAGCATCACATGAAAACTAAGCTAGTATATTTTTATAAAATAACTTACACTGATGACTGATGAAGAAGTTGACAAGTTTAAACCTTCAAGATCAGCTATCAAGCTTGGAGAAAGAGCTGGTGTGGGAAGTGCAACTGGAGTGGATACTGGGTTAACTGTAAGAAAAGGCCCAAATTAGCAAATGTGCATGAAAATTTAATTCAAATTATTAAAAGCAACATTTTTATTTTGTTAGTAAATCTAATTAAATTACTCTGATTAATAAATGTATGACAATCCTATTTAACATCTTGATTTAGTCAAGTTATTATCAAGTCATGGTAGTTATTAGTCTTAGCTTTCAAAACATAATGGCAAATCCTATAACAAAATAAGGATATAAATATCTTGAGTAATAGTTTTTGAAAATTTTTATCACATAACATTATCACTAACATTTATCACCCAGTAATTTCACTAAAAGAAAAAGGTGAAGAAACATTTTCCACACTAATGTAAAGAATAACAATAGATTTCAAGAGAGTTCTCCAGTGGAGTCAAAAGTCTTAAAAGGATGTTTAAATCATTTCTCTATTTTATTTTCCACTCTAATTAATTAGAGGCCCAGGCTACCTAATTCCCTTCTAATTATACTTTGCCAGCAAAGCTATGTGCTAGGTAGAAATGTTTTACTTATTCTAAAACTGGTATGAACTTGAAAATCTTCTAAAAACAAAAATATGGTCATGTCACTCCCCTGCTTAAGATTCTTCAAAGGCTCTCAATTGCCAATAAGTGTCTTGCCTTAACTAAGAGCACAAGGTCCTCCATGGTCTAGCTCAGCCTTGCCCAACAGAACTTTCTATAATAATAGAAACATTCTGTATTTGTGCTGTCTACCATGTTGGCCACAAGTCACATATGCCTAATGTGATCTCTAAGTGTAGGCAGGATAACTACAGAAATACATTTTAAATTTTTAATTAAGTTAAATAGTTATGTTGATACTGGCAGTCGCACTGGACAGACAGCTCAGATCCAGCCTTATCATCTATTTCATTAGCTCTTCTAGTATTATGTAATAAAAGTTCCCAAGATCTTGCTTCATGTCTTAGAGCCTTTTGTATTTTATTCAGTTTGCTAGAAGGACTTCCCTGTCTCGTTCATTTTGCAACTTCCACCTTTTAATAAGTTAACACTTAGAGGGAAGGACCTCCCCAACTCTCCCAATACATCTTATATGTGCTTTCTTTGTTTCACAGGTTTTCTTGTCAAATTTCTATAATTGTACTACTCATGTAATACAAATTTGTGTCTTTGCATATTTTAATTTCTACTAGTCTATGAATAGAGGCTGACATTACTTTTTAGTGTTTAATACTTTCTCAACTGTTCACTGAATGAAATAAAATGTAAAAAAAGTTAGGCTTCCAACCAATTCTGATTCCAAGATAACACTGTAAAGGGAATAACATTTACTTAATCTGACATCACTTTTCAAAGCATCTTTTTCTCATTTTAGTTTCATAATATTCTATAAACTTAGGCAGAAGAAATATTAATTCATCAAGTTAACAACAAATATTTCTTCAGCAAGACAGAGCAGAGACAAAGAATATAAAAAGCAAGCAGAGACAAAGAATATAAAAATAAGATTCCTGTCTTCAAATAACTTCAAGTCTAATTAAGAGAAAAAGATGCAAATGCCTTAAGACAAATAAAGTAACAATAAAGTTCATAAATGATACTGCCCAAAGAGAAAACTTTCAAAGGAAATAACAAAATTTAAGCATCCACAATAGAATAAGCAGACTGGAGATTGGGTGGAAGAGGGAACAGAGCCTTTTTTCCCCTGTACTCACTCAGTACGTCTGGGGCACTGCTACAAATCCCAGACATCCTCAGTGTCAGAGTGACAATGAAAACCACTGTACAGTTAGTGGGTGCCATGGAGAGAGGGTCTGGGGGAGGATTACTGGGGAGAGGGTATAAGTGGAGGCTTCATGAACAGGAGGAAATGAAGCCCAGTTTTTAAGTAAATGTGAGATTTGCACAAGAGGAAAGGGAGATCCAGTTAACTGATGGATGAAGGAATGCTGTAAACAAAGGGGCTGAGGTGGGAATCTGGAAAGTGAAGGGAACTGAAAAAAAGACCAAGGGGAACTGTTAAAAATCTACCAAAGAGAGGAATGGTATGAGGACTATGGTATTGCAGGATGATTACGATTAATCAGATGGTAGTGTAAGAAACAGACGGAAGGAGCAGTGAGCAGTGCTAAGAGTTTCAGGTGTCATTTCTGACATACAGAGCAAAGAAAGATATTTAAAGAAATTGCTAAATATCTGTGTATTAAAAACAAAGGGAAATGTATCCTATGTTGACTATAAAAATGTAGGTTTGGATGAAATTTCCTTTAAAATAATACAAAAATCTTACCTTTAAAAATTCTTATGAAACTGAAATTTTAAGGAAACTTTTGTCTCTTCAAAAACATAATCTTTAAAGAATGAATCAAACTATAACAATTATATATAAAGTCTCCATTCTTTACATGCTCTCTATATATCTCTTAATTTAGAATATTACAATAAACTTCTGTTGTTTATAAATTGCCCAGTCTATGATATTTTGTTACAATTGTCTGAAAGGACTAAGACAGTGTACAAGAGTAGGTAAGGGTTTTGTTTTGTTTTGTTTTGTTTTGTTTTGTTGTTTTGGTATTGGGAATTGAACTCAGGGCACTCAACCACTGAGCCACAACCCCAGCCCTATTTTGTATTTTATTTAGAGACAGGGTCACACTGAGTTGCTTAGCGCCATGCTTTTTGCTGAGGCTCACTTCGAACTCAAAATCCTCCTGCCTCAGGCTCCAAAGTCGCTGGGACTACAGGTGTGCACCACCTCCTGCAGCTAGAATAGGTGACTTCTGAGCTGGGATTTGAAATACAAGTATCAATCTGCCATCAAAAGATCTGGAAGAAACAATTCTCAGGAGGGGATAGCAGTACTAATGCCCTTGGCACAAAGAAACAGTATGTTTAAGCAAGGAAAGAAGCAGAATAGTATAAAATCTGGATGAAAGGCAAGGAGTCTAAACATCTATGGTCTTATAAACCTAGGAAAGGAATATGATTTAACCTAACTGCAGAATTAAGCTATCAAACTTAAGAGTTTAAAACAAGGAAGAAATAAGATCTCATTTTGTAGTTCACTGGTAGGATAAATTTCCAAAAAAGAACTACCAGGTCAAAGGTACATAATTTAAGTTTCAAAGATACTGCTAAAATGACCCCAAAATGCTGAGCCTATCTATATTCCTACAAAAAGCATATACATGCTGTCTGTTTCACCAAACCTTAAATAATACTGGTTGAGACCAAACTTTAAAATCTTTGCTAAAATGTACAAAAAATGATTCAAATTGGCTCCAATTTCATTTTTAATATCTCGATACTATGTATTTCTTTGTGTTACACATTTTAATTGCTATATAATAAGAACTGGCGGTGACTATTAGAAACAGTACAAATGGAACCAACTCATGACAGAATGAGGCAACTTAAAAACGACTCACCCCAGCAGGGACAAACTACATTGAAAAATGACAGCAGTTTAATATTCACAAAGTCTTAACTTCTTGTTGCTCTTCTCCTGGTGCAAACCTACCTAGCCACAAAGTTAGTTCCATTATCTCCTGCTCACAATGCTGAAGGAGTTAAGAGGAGTGGTGAATATACGTCTTTGCATACGAGGGTGAGTATACTTACAGAATTCTAAATTCTCAGAAGGAGATTTGCTGGGACAAAGATTAAAATATTGATAGGTGTCTCCAAATACTTCATTACCCATTCTGTTCCTGCCCAAATTGTTGCAAATAGAAGATGGCAATGTCCTTCCCTTTCCAATTATTTTCTTAATTCCCTACCTACCTGGGTAAGTAAGATGTGTCAGTCCCCATAGCCAATATCTCACAATGTAGAAACTATGAGCTATGAATACCTACACAGTGAAACAAGTATAATGTATAATGTTTTAAAAATATTTTAAAATGAATTTTATATACTTTATTTGGCTATCTAAATATATTCATGTGACACAAAACTAATAGACTGAATAGATGAAGATACTAATACCACTGATTTCCAATTTTCCTGCTTTATTTATTTATAAATATTTTATAAGAGATCATTGGTAAGATTGGGGACATGTAAATAAAAGTTGCTATAAAAGGAAAAACATTTTTACTCAAAATGGAAGGAAAGTTTTATAATACTTACAATCATCTAGATCCAGAAGTGAAACATCTTTGGAAAGATTTCTATCTTGCTTGTTTTTTTTTCCCTTCTCCTATAAAATAAACATTAATTTTATCATGTTTTGTCTTAACAATCTATGTTAATCTACTTAATATTAAAACCACTTTTATTCTCTTCTTAGTCTTAAAAATTAAGTTTCTGTATGATTATTAAAATGTTTTTCTGAATCAAAATTTGTGTCTCAATTAGTACACACCATTTTGCCCACATTAGGCAAACTCTAAATATTTTTAAATATTTTATGTTCAAAGATTATAAAGGATCTTAGAATAAAATTTAAAGGTAGTAATTATTTTAAAACCTGCCAAGTTTCTGCAAACATAATAATGTAATGTGACTCTCTGGTAGCAAGTGCATAAATAAGTCTTGAAAATAATTTTTAAACAACTTTATTTAAAGAAAAAGAAATGCTCAAACAATACATTGCATAGCTCCAAAACTGCTAACAGACTTGTGCTGGGTTAGCCTCTTCTGAGGTTGTCTGTGATAGGTACTGTACTAAGTAAGTATCTGCTACTTTGATACTGGGATGTATCAGACTTCTTTGTCAAAGATCTATAAATGGCATTTGCAGACTATTGTTCTTTAGAGGGGTAGAAAAGGATTTACTTACTTTTTAGAATGTTTTGTAGACAGAATAGATATTTCGAAATATATCTGCTCATAAGTAGAGCTTTGTCCACTACAGTTTTGCTTATTAAGTTTACTACGTTTATGAAACATGCATAGATATGGACTAGAACACAGTGCTCCTAAAGCCTGAGGTATTCAAAGCTTGGTCATACATTCAGAAAAGATTTGTACATCTAAAAACAAGAGTATAAGTTCAGTGCTGAGTAGCACTGTTAACAACTAACGATCAACAAAGAGTAGGGTTTAAACAGATAAATCTGTGTCAAAGTTATTTATCTTTATGCTCTTTTTTATTTTACATGAAAGTTTCTTAGGTTAAAAGTTAGAACTTAAGTTTTTAACTAAAATCTTTTTGTTCATTCATTTCATTCATTCAATAGATATGTATAAAATTTTAAGTGTATCAGATTCTGAGATAAGTAATGGAAATAATAGCCTAGACACACATAGTCTCTGCCTTCAAGTAACTTACCATCTACTGAAGGCATTTAAAGTTTATTCCTAATGTAAATTAGTATAAATATTTTGAAGTATTCTCTAGCCATGGAAATATATCACTGAAGGAAAAGGTACATTACCACCATTTTAAGTGTTGAAGCTCTTATGACAGCATGTACATGAACAAGAGCATTACATAAAATAGATGGTATACAACAGTTTAAAATAATTTAAGTTGTTTGTTTTCTCTCTTATTAAAATTGTTTTCAAGGTTCATACAATAGACATTAAAACACTAACAAAAAGATCACCACTGGTTTTCCTCCTCAAAATAATTACTTCTGCCACTGAAAACTAAAAATCATCTAGATGGAGTTTCATTTTCATTCCTTATTTAAAAACAAACCAAACAGCATTTGTCACTCTTTGCTTCTCAAGCAAATAATAATGTTAGGGCTGGAGGAAAAACAGAAGAAATGTTAGTTTTGAGGCTGAAATTTAAAAGTTGCAAGAAAATGAAAATAGGTTCAGAATAAAAATGCCACTTCAACTAGGATATCATTCCTGTGAGAAAAGAACATATAATAAAAAGCACTTATCACCATGTGACTTATCAAAATGCTATGCTGAGCACAATGGGTGTAGCTTCCTATAAGCTACAATGGTGCATGACTGTCTTTCTGGAACTGTAACCTCCCCACCTGAAAAATTAGAAACCTATCAAATCAAGATAAAGTTAAAGCTGAAGGCAAGTCTATACCTTATTTCCTACTTCACAGCCAAGAATGTGTAACAATATCTATTACACACACATCAGGTCACACAAAACACAGAACAGGGCTGCATGTGAAATTGGCATAATCTCTTATTAGAACCCTAAAACAGAAAGAAAAAAAGGCTTTCAAAAGGACAGAATTTTATTGACTTCCTGAGAACAGCAAATAACCAGTGACTGAAATACAACATTAGCAATAGATAATGGTCATTTCTACTGAATTGAAAAAGCCTTGCATTCTGAATCAAGGGTATAAAATGCTTCATGATGTGTTTGGCATTCCTCTGTTATATTATATTTCATTTTTCATTTTAAAAAATCCATAGTAAGTTCAAAACATTTTCATACTTAAAGGATCTACTATAAAAATAAAAATCTGAATTCTAAACAAAGAAGTTAAGAGCTCTATTCCATCAAACATTTCTCCATTTGCAATTCATCTTGGTAATAGAGACAGAACCTGGGTAAATGCATATAGGACTTGAGGCAGGAGATTTTTCTTGCTCAATGCATAATTCATGTGCTCCGCCTGCAAAGTGTGTAAAATGAGAATTTCACACCGCAGCATGAGCCATGGAGCTGCAGAGAAAAGGCAGATGAAATCATATTTTACTGTGTGAATTTTATTTCTTACCCTCCCAATATTTATACAAAACCATCATTGACAAACCAAACACATTGACAGATCACCCACTGTTTCCATTGTGTTAGTACTTGAGAAGAGATCAGGCAGAAAGATAGACAATTTGTTTTTGTATATTTTTTTAAATAGAGGATTAGGTTTTTAACAGCTGAGTGACTGTATTAGACTTTTATAAGGACAACAGTAACTGATCTTAAGATCTCACTATAAAAAATATCTAGTTATCAATTCATCATCCTTAAATCTCCATTTTGTTTCTATGGTATTCGATTATACACCTCAACACATCAACATTTTCAAAATGAAATACAAAGTCACAGGGTTAAGAAACTGATTTCTACTTAATGTATTTCATTTCAAATAATAAATAAAAGATCCTGGAAATATTTATCAAGTTCCAAATAATACAAACGAAAATATGTAACAATATACCTGTAAAGATTTTTTATGTATTATGCATGTTCATTTTCATGCTGATTATAAGAGGAAAGGTACGTAGAAAAAAAGATTTGACATGACAAGCATCAAATATGCTTCCACTGGAAAGAGGTTTGAAATTTAAAACTATAAGACAGGATAAGCAGTATGTAGAGTTTGTCAAATCCATACTGTGCTTCGAAATCAACAATTCGAGGCTAATTTCTAGCTTCAAAGGGCAAGGTAGGTGCATGAAGTATTTTCAATTAGAACTACCTGCCAAGGACAATTTAATGACTCTTTCCTTCAAGTCATCTGACAAATTTGATTTAAAAAATCTGAGACTCACAAACTTGTGCCTTAAAATAAAGGTACAATTCAAGTATACTGAGACTTCATTATAAGTTAAGAAGTTTAAGTGATTAAAATAAAGCTTTCCCTATTAGACTACACCTACTTCAATAAGAAGGAATGTTATTGGTATTCCCTGTGTTTTAAAGGTCTCAGCTGAAATCAAATGATATTTGTTTTGAAGAATGTAAAATATGAACTAAATTAGGAAAGACAAATCAAACTTAAGAGGCAAGGTTTTGAATTGTTAAAGTAGAAACCAATATTCTTCAATATTCAGAGAAGTTATAGCAACATACATAACTTATAAGAATATAATTAAAGCTTATTTCCTAATTCTCACAGAGAAAAGAAAACCAGTCAGAAATTATACATGATTATAAATCTCATGTCAAAATTGCTTTATCCCCAAGAATCTTTCACAAAAAAAGATCTTTATCCCCAAGATCTTTTATTAAGGCAAATTTTCACATTTGCTGATGTTTGAACACTAGTAACCACACCAGTTTGGACCTCAGAGTATTTAAGAGATGTAATCTGTTTCTTTGCATCTCTCAAAGAGGGATTAGCAAAGTCCTATGATACATAACCTGAGAGCATCTTGAACACAGCCAGGAATACGTGCATGACAGTGTTTTCTCACTACCACTACAAATATTAATCTTAATTTGATTCAAATACAGAAATGCTGTTAATAGTGTTAAGTGCAAATACACTAAATATATTTATTTCACACTACTAGGTTATTATGATTTAATTGCATTTTATGTAATTAAAATGTAATATATAAGAGGAATATAAAATTTATTCACAATATATAATAATCATGGATTTTAAATCATAATTTAATCATCAATTATCTACATCTTCAGCTGCTAGTACACAGACACCGTAAATATAATTAAAATGTTGCACCACAGTTAAGGTGCAAATAGTGGACAAGGTAACAGTGAAAAAACTATAGTATGTAGGAGCACTCTAATATATTGGTTAGTTAAAAGAACCCTGGCGTTCAATAAAGGAAAAAAACCTGAAAACTTTAGAAACATTATTCTAAGTAAAATTTTCACCATCTGTTCAACACATAATTTCTAACTACCAGAAGAATAGAACTTACTTATATTGCTAAAAAATAATAAAACAATATAGATGTGAATATCTTCTAGACTCAGTATGGTCTATACAACTAATTTTTCTCTGCTTTTCTGTATTAAAGTGTTTCTTCCTTTACACTCTGTTAAGTATGTGGAAGCACTTAAAATATGGACTTATTAAAATTAATTTTGTTACAGGCATTATTTGGAGTAAAAGAATTATTTCACAAAAAGGACCATTCTCAAAACAGTTCTCAAATATATTTCAGAAAAGAACATCTATGCATAAAATATGCTTATCCATCAAAACAACTGTAACTGAAACAAGATAATTTTTCTTTGGTTATTACTGAAAATATGCCTTTCAATCAATAATGTAAACAAATAATCAAACATGACATCTGAATGTATGACTACAGTTTTGAGTCTTATGAATGTATTGCGGAATGGTACTGAATGAGAAACATTTTAAGAATGTAAGCAATTTAGCAAGGGTCCTTGCTCTTGTGACTGTCCCTGGACTATTCACATGAGTGATATCCTTCATCATATAATTTCTTCATTCCCTACAGTCATTTGTAGAAGTGGAGAAGCAGAAGGACCACACTATGCCATGTCCCCCGTGGTTTGTATTTTCTGTAATATAAGAAATGTGCAAATAAGGAACAAGGGCACAGAAATAGGAAGGAATACAGTTTCATAAGAGAACCACAAATACTTCAATGGGATTAGAAGATGGGGTGGGTTAAGACTAAAAAGGAACATTTGGACATACTAGCCTGAGTAGTTTACTAACTCAGATGGCAACTGGGGCACAATACAAGTGACTTAATCTTAATTTGGCAGTTGTATAGGAGAATTGGGGCTGGGAAAGCATTGGTTTGAGGATGACCAATGGCAATAGTCTACAAAGCTAATGAAGAGCTGATCTTGAATGGTGAAAACTGGAAAAGAAGAAACAGTATGAGGAATAACACAGAATCTGGAGGACTTGACAGAGAAGTCACAGATCCTTCTGAGGGAAAGGGAAGAATGCTATTCCCAAATGACAGCATGTCTTCTGGTTGTGCTTGGAAAACCAGTAGCCCCAGAAAGGTCTAGGAATTTGGGAGGAAAAGCTGGAGCTCTTGTAGGGACTGAGAGATGTTACCATGAACATAATGTAGTGGAAGCTATCAGAGTAAATGAAATCTCACAACAGGAAAAATGTTAGAAATGGGGGGAAAGAGGACTAAAGAAAACTTCATGTCAATATATTTCAAAACTGATTTGTACTAATTAATAATTTGGAGGCAATGTTCATAAGTGGGTGTTAGAAGGGGTAAAAAGTGAACTGAACAAAAGAATGAAAGGTCAATAAAGACAGAACAAAACAGATGCAGACAGTTTCAAGTAGGAGAACTGTCACACAAAAAGATAAGATTACTATTCAAGTAAAGGCAGCTGGGCTTGGGTTGGGAAAAGATCATGGTTATCTTTTCAGAGCAGTGTCTATAGAAAGTGATAAAGGTAGGAAAAAATTTCTAATGGACTAAGAAATAAGTGGGTTAAGAAATAACAGATGAATGATATGCATATTATTTTTTCTAAACTCTCACTCTGTTCCCTTCATGCTTCCTTTTTCTCTTTAAATGCTGGAAAAGACTTGAGTGCTATGGTTGGCAGAAGAGGAATTAGAGGAATAAATTAAAAGCAAAATGGAGAAAGATGATTATTTACCAAAAAAAGTTGGCCTAAGTGATAGGCATTACTTACTGGAAAGTACACACCAAGAAAAAGGAGGGTACACACAGATTTTGAGTAGGGGAAAAGAGAGATATGAAACAGTACATAGCATCAGTCTTTGGAAGTAAGTGGATAAGAACAGGCTGCAAGTAAGGGGTCATAAACATGCTGACTTACAATATGAACAGTGTGGAAAAGTCAAAAACTGAAGACTTAAAACTTGCAAAAATATGTAAGTTACTATTAGCTTTGCTTGTTCTGTAACTCCAATGCTATTAATCATGCAATTAATGTTCAAGTTAAAAAGTGTTAAAACTGCTGTTTTATATGATGTTTTATATTGATCTTCCACATTTTGATTTTTTACCATAACAAAAAAGAAATAAGGTAGATATTAGCATTTCTACATTATACATGAGGAAGCTAAAAATAAAGCTATTATCTCCCAACAAGTGGAACACTATACTTATCTCATAGGAACCCCATAAAAATTAACTGTTTTGAAAGCCATATATTCAATATACCTCCAAGGTCTCATTTTTATGCTCAGCACCCCCAAAACTCATTGTCCATATTAAAGAAAAAAAAAGAAAGGAGAGAGAGAAAGAGTAAAAAGTATAGATTTATTAGGCTGAAGATTTAAGGCATAGGAATTTTCAGCAGTAATACACTGTCATGCTAAATTAAGGTAAAGCACCCACCATCTGCCTTCATTACTCATAATTTGGAGCAGAAGCCACAACACTTGGTGCAAGGAGGACTTTTCCACAATTACAGAGTTGCCTATTATTAGAAAATTGGTATACTTGTAATCACAAGGTATACTCCAAGTCATTCAGAGAGAAATGGAAATAAGCAATTATGGCAGCTCTGTGGTGGAGAATATTTATTACAATTGCCAAATTAAAGCCAAAACAAAGAGGTATAAACCCTATCTGCCTATTATAGGTAGATAAAGGCATTCTAATATAAGGAAATAAACTTTCAAAGGAAAATATGTAGACTATCAATATTGTGAGATAAAACTATCAATAATGTTGAAAAAATGTATTTCTCAAGGATTTTGGCTCACTGTAATAGTTTGAATTTTTATGTTCTACTATCTATTACCAAGAGATCTAATCTGATCATCGAGTCTTTGACAAAGAAGAAATAAACTGAAACACTGATCTGGGTGTTCCTGTGGTGTTTTAAGAGGCTCCTATAGCTCTGCGTCTAATACTACATAGGCACTGAAGGCTAAAGTTTTCCAACTTCTAAAAAACTTCACAAGAATAACTAATTCAATTCCACCTCCTTGTTTCTTGTTCTATCAGTTTTAAAAGCATAAATTTCTTATTGTGAGTCATATTTACTGTCAATTTCTAAAAGCTCTTTATTTTAAATAATATTTTAGTCTTTTTTTGTAATTCAATAGAAGTAGAAAATGAGATATACCAAACTTATTATGTGATAGGTTTTTATATAAGGCCACACTAAGTCTTAAAAATCTCTAAAGGCAATTTTTGAAAAATAAAATTTCTGTTCATATTTTATATAGATACAAGATTTTAACAGGAATTTAACTTCCAAGTGTTTTACTATAAGCAATAATATTAAAAATATAGCAAGATAAATACCTTTTTTTTGGGGGGGGGGAGGTGCTGGGGACGAACCCAGGGACTTCCTTGTGCATGCTACGCAAATGGTCTACTATTGAGCATATCCCCAGCCCCCTGCCAATATTTTAAATATGCTTACTCTTTAAAAATAAATCTCTGTATGGGGGAGGGCAACTGTCTACTTCAATGAATTTATTTTCATCATCTGCTACTCAGAGGACATACAGAAGAAATTTAAATTCACAGAACTAACAAGCAAATGAAAAACTACTGGGTCAGGAAGAAACTGAGTTTAACGTACTACTGTATTTGAAGCCAAGAATCAATGTGATTCACTTATTCAAAGTAGGTGATGATAAAGATCAGAAAGATAATTAGATCTTAATTTTATATTAATAACCTCATGTTTACAACATACTTTTTTTGCTACAAAGCAGACAAAAAAGTTCAGTGTTACAAATGTTATATCAGAAAAACATCATGACTCTACAAGTGGTTTTTGCATGTTTTAAAATAATGGCTGCTGTATTTTAGTAACATAATATAATGTATACCTTTTAATTAAAGTTTAAAGAATATTCTACTATCCACTGACATTCTTTATAAAACATTAAATACTTTTTAAAGCGTATTAGTCTCAATTTTTTATAATGTACGTATATTTACAGTCTTGTTCAATACTACTTCTGTGGCTTCCATTTATTTCATTCTTCTTTAGCAAAAGCCTCCCTTGTCATAAGTTGGCCAAGAATTTCAGTGTCAAGGGATGAGTTAAAAAGCAGTTCTAACTTCTCTAAAGAGTTGGGTTATAAGGGAAAGGATTATCTAGAGGAAATAAAATCATAGGTGTGGATGAATACAGATGGTCTATTTTTGTTGTTAGTGACAACGTTAAATACTTCTTTTTTAATTTCTTTCAACAAAACACTGATTTTCAAAAATATTTATTGTTAATGAGGAAAAGGCTATAAGAATATTTACCTTTGATTATAACAACTCTATAATCTCTTACCTTAGTAGCTTCTCTGGATTCAGATTCACTTTCAGATTCTGACTCAGAATCTGAAGAACTTTCTATTGAACTAGATTCAGCATCGGAAGAACCTGAAGTTTCAGATTTTTCATTTTTCTTCTTCCCATCTTCAATATCACTATGCATAACAATAAATTTTAAAATTATCAACTGTAACTCCTTTACATAAACAAGTTTAAATAGTTTATATAAAGTATAATAAAAATGATTTTAAAATTCCACAATATATTAGTGAAATAATAATAAAGGTAGCATTATCTATAACCAAATAAATTAAAACTACTTCTGATGCAAAGAACCATAAAATAACACTAAATGATGTCATCAATGGTAATAAAGAAAATAATTAATATGAATGTTTAATTTACTAGAAATTAAATGCTAACAGTTACAACTTCAAAGATCCTTAGGCTGATTTTAAAATGCTATTCCTAAATACTGTTTATTGATAAATTTAAATATTTATGTATCTATTGTTGCTGAAACAGACTTGCAATGTATAGAATGTTTTCTGTTCAAGGAAATTATACAAGTTTCCAAATGTGACTTAAATACATCATGCGAGAAAATGTTAGCTAGTTCAAAGACAATTCTTCTAATGCACTAAGTCTTACTAAAAATGTTAACACTCAAATACAAACTTTTTTTTGTGTGTGTGGTGCTGGGGATTGAACCCAGATCCTTGTGTTTGAAAGGCAAACATTCTACCAACTGAGCTATCTCCCCAGCCCCAAATACAAACTTTTAAAATATCAAATTATGACACCTTAGTGCTTAATGGTATATATTCATTTGCTCACTGACTCAACTAATATTTAGTAAATATTGACAACAAACTAGCACTGTGTTAGGTATTAAGGAAAACAATAAGGTACACATGATCTCTGTGTTTCTACTTAGAGAGTCTACAATCCACTGGAGGATACAGAGAAATAAGGTGGCAGTGACAATACAGTATAACTAACAGTAAGGAAGTACAGTGTGCCATGACATCTATACTAATTTGACCAAGATTAGAAATGCTTCATGGAGGAAAATGGAGGCAAAGACATATAACTGAGAAACAGGAAGAAGGCAGGCAGGCTGGTAGATACGCAATATCTAAAAATAAGAAATACAATGTGAGATGGCTAAATAGAACTCTCTCAGGGGATGAAAGATACCTGGAGGTGTATTATATTTTCCCCAAAACTGCAAGTCTAGTTCTCTCTACTCTGTGTGTGTGTTATTTTCAAGAATCTACCTTGAACCAGGCAATATTAGGCACTCCACACCAGTCATACCAATTATTTTATTTATTTGCTTTTTGGTACTGGGAACTGAACCCAGGGGCATCTACTGTTGAGCCACATCCCTGGCCCTTTTAATGTTTTATTTTGAGATAGGGGCTAGCTAAGCTCTCAAGGCTGGCCTCAAGTTTGAGTCCTACCTCAGCCTCCTGGGTTGCTGGGATTACAGGCATGCACTAGCAGGCCTAGTCAATTATAAAATATAGATGGCACTCCTTCTAGGCACATTATTAGCCCATTTACAATAATGAAACTAATATTTGAGAAAGCTAAATAACTTGCTCAAGGACACAGGAAGGCAGAAATGAAATATGAACTCAAGTTTGTCTTATTGCAATGTACATTTTTTTCCAACAATAAACTATGTACCATCGCATGAAAATACCTTGTATGAAGTATAAAGTTCAAATTGAGCCAGAAATAGTAATGATTCTGGTTTTTACAGATATATAAAATTTATTAAGAGCTTCAAAAAAATCACACTGAAAATGTTAAAAAAAAAAAAGTTCCAAGAGACAGGCAGAAAGACACAGGGAAAGAGAATGGTGAGGAAAAAGAAGAAGTGATACCTCTCAAAATTGACTTTTATAGTGAAAATATGATTGCTCTTTATTAAAAATGGAGCTATGGCAACATCTCAGAGCACATGTAAATGTATATGAAGACTCCCTGAGAAAAGAATGAAATTTATTATCTCCGAGTCATTGGTTAAAGAAAGAACTGAAAAATGTAAGGATTTAAAATGTATTCTGTAGTGTGATAAACAATTCTTTCAAAATCAAACAAAAGTCCTTTTCAAAAAAAATAATGAAACTGTATGATTATAAATTTCTAGTATGCTGACTTATGCTATCTGAAAAGATGTTTCATGCATCGATCAACACTTTCCCTTTCTAGAAACAAGGTATTTTTGGTAAACCATAGTCTGAGGTTAAACCAAACATACAGAAATTCTCTCCAAGATAAGCCTGTTACAAACCAAGCAGCTCCTCTGCTGCAACAAGTCAATGATTCTAAATATATTTAGCTTCTAGCATTTAAGATAAGATTTTAAAGGTAAAAGTGTTATTTTATTATGCATCACTCAATTTTGATGGTAATTATTGTTTACCTTACTGCTTAGAGTTTCAGATGTTAATCTAATGAAAAGAATTTACTGGTAACTAGGTTTTTAACTTTGCAATGATGAAAAGCCTGTATTAATTTAACCTACAGATTTCATTTGTTCTGAACAGGAAAAACAATATAAATCACTTTTAAAATCATTAAATCCTGACTTAAATTAATAAAGTCATAATTAGGGCATTATGCTGTGTTTGTTATGGAAGTGGCAGGGCGAGCTGCTTTAATTACTGTCTGTAATAAAAGGAGCAGAGAGCGTACTGCGCCCCAATCAGTGCTGTCAGCCACGACTGAGCCAAGCTGCAAGCTCATCAAGTGAGCGGGCAGCAGGCTCCCGGGGAAAAGGCCATCATGTCGGCAGAGGCCACTCACTGACAGCAGTGAGGAAAACAGAGTCACACAATCCAAGTTATTAGCCCCAATTACTCAAAATTTTAATGACACTTCAATACATGATAATGTTGTTGATAATGGGAGATCTTAAAAAGCGTTAACACTTAAATATCTTATGACCGTCTTCCTTCACAGTCTTTGACTCTAATATTTGGATCATAATCTTTTTAATATAACATTATTTAGAAAAATCAATTGTCTTAGTTACATAATGGCAAAGTGTTGAAGGATTTAATTTTAGTCTTCAGCAAAATTGCTACAAAAGGTAATTAAGTGTTTCATGCCTACTGCTTGATCACTTAACTCAGCTTTCCAAGGTTATACCAATTTTTAAAATGTAACCCTAGGATGTGTTCAAGTTCAAAATTAAACCTAAGCATTATAAGCAGTAGAAAAATGTGAACTAAGTAGCACTTCATTTACAAAGATTCAATATCTGTTTTGAGAGAAAATAGTTATTTTCGCTAAATCTTAACAGGAAATATTTATGGAGAACATATCACAGGATATTTTTTGAAGGAAATGCTGAAAAATAATTTACCTTTTCCCTTTGTTTTTTGAGTTCCTCGTGGCTGTTCTTTTGTTTTCTGCTTCGGACTCATTTCCACTCTCACTTTCTTCCTCACTAGAGGAATCCTCACTGCTGTCTTCACTACTGTCTTCTTCCTCTTCACTTTTGCCTCCTTCTCCACTCTCACTTCCAGATTCACTCTCTGAAAAACATAACCAGATGTTCTTTGTGTTACAGCCATTTAATTATATGTGAGGACACCTGTAACTGTCAATACTGATCACAAAGGAAACCAGATGTTGCATTCTAGTTGTGTGGACCCCCGCTCGCTCAAACTTCTATTTCTGCACCCCATTCATGCAGATCTATGGGTTTCTGCAGAAGGGTGAGCTTGAAGGGAATCAGACAGACAGAGAGAAGATGCTCTGATAATGGGTAGAGAAAAACAAAGGCAAGAAAGATGAACCAAATAAAGCAAATTTGGGGGAGTCTCTTATCACAACCATAAGTATCTAGCTATAGCATTAAGGATAAAGAATTTTGAATTCTTCTATTTATAATGGAAAATTTTATTTAGAGAAAAAGAAGGCAGGCAACAGTTTAATTCTGTTAGTGACAAATTTTGAGAGGGAACCAAGTCAAAATCATCTCCAAAATTCTGAATTCAAGGACAACAAGCAAAACAAATAATTAAAGAGTTATTACTTATTTTAGTTAACATAGGGCACATAGGTCTAAAAGATGATAAATTATGTTATACTAAGTCTCTCTGCAGAAGTGATTCATAGCATATTCTTATGTATGTTTTTAAAATGAATTTTAAGATTTTTACTATTTAAAATGCATACAAATGCAGAGTTGTACACTAGATAGAAGGACAAACTCTTGCCCCTACCTACGATCTATATGAAGCACATGTACACAGAAACATAACCATCAATTAAGTTATTCTAATAAGTTTGTAACATCAACTTCATGAAGAGTCTTTTCTGTATCACAGTGAATATCTGGGGTTCTCAAATGGGAATGTTCAGGTTCAAATCCTGATCTTACCACTACCTAGGTATATAACTGAGCAAGTACTAGGTATGGTGGGGCATGCTTATAATCCCAGTGGCTCCAGAGGCTGAAACGGGAGGATCAAAAGTTCAAATCTAGCTTCAGCAACTTACGGTGGTCTCAGCTACTAAGACCCTGTCTCAAAATAAGATTTAAAAAAAAAAAAGGGGGAGGGGGCTGGAGATGTGGCATAGTAGTTAAAAACCACTGGGTTTAATCCCTGGTACCAAAAAAGAAATAAAAAGACTAAATAAGTTATTTAATCTCTCTGGGTCTCAGTCTCCTTTTCAACAAATGTGGATACTATTACTAGCTACTCCACAGAGCTGTTGAGAAGGTTCAGAGATCTGAAACAAGTGAAGGAGAACAGAACACAACAGGGCTTGCTCATCCTCCACAACTTTTATAAAGAGTGAAATTTATTTTACCCCAACTTTACTAAAGCAAAACAAAACAGCTAAATAAAGATATTTTGCATGTGTTAGTGTATCAAAATTATATACATATACCTATTAAGTCAGCTAACTGGCTCATAATAGAAAAAATAAAAATAAATAACAACACCTAGGTTCTTCTCTCATACTACCACATAGGAGTTCAACATGAATCTGGGTCCAGCTCACTTCAAGAGGCACTGTTTGAATTTATAAGTTAATAAGATCCTTGAGGAAATAACAAATTAAAAAAAAAAGAAAAAAGAAAAGAAAGAGTCTGAGGAAATTTGTTTATTCTTAAAAAGTGCTGTTCACTAGAAAACAAATCTCCTAACTTATAAAAGATTTTGCTTTCCTCTAGTAACTATAGCAGAACTTCAACACACTTCTTTAACTCACTACTATAAATAGTATTTACATATATATATATATAGATAAATTCATAAAAAGCCATAATATTAACTACCTAGGAATAAGCATGAGCTTATGAATGAATGGGACAGAGACAAATCTCTAAATTGTATAAAATGAAAAAGTGCCTACTTAATCATAGAAAGAGATCTTTCTCACTAGTCCTCATCACTCCTGAAATTCCATATTTTTTACAATTAATTTTTTGAGGGCTGGGGATATGGCTCAGTTGGTAGAGGGCTTGCCTTGCAAGCACAAGGCCCTGGGTTCCAATCCCCAGCACTGCAAAAAAAAAAAAAAAAAAAAAGAATTAATTGTTTGAACTGAGGTATTTTCTCTACATTTTGGTTTATGAAATCAGAGTGTAATACATCACAGATTAATTTATCAGACAAGGGCAATGGGGAAAAAAATGAATTACCTTAGAGTAAGACAGAGATAACCAAGTAATAGTGAGGGCCCTTGATTCTCCAAGGAATAAAAGTTTTAAAGAAAGCTGGGTGTCATTTGGACTTGGGTCACATGTGCCCCCAAGGTTAACTGTGAAGAGTTGAGATTACACACACCAGTAAAATCAGCTACTCAGGAGGCGGGAGCATGAGGATCAAGGTCAGCCTCCAATGTAGCAAGACCCTCAGCAACTTAGCAAGACTTTGTCTCAGATTAAAAAATAAAAAGGATAGTTGATGTAGCTCAGTGGTAAAAATGACCTGGATTCAAACCTAAGTACCAAAAACATTTTGTACAATTAAAAAATAATCATGAGTAAATAGGGCTGGGTTGTAGCTCAATGGTAGATTAGAGCATTGGCCTGGCACATATAAGGCACTGGGTTTGATCCTCATCACCACACATAAATAGATAAAATAAAGGTAACATGTTTATCTACAACTAAAAATATTAAAAAAAAAAAAAATACAAGGGCTGAGGTACAGTTCAGTGGTAAGCACCCCAAGTGAAATCCCCAGTACTACCAAAAAATTTTTTTCAGAAAGTAACTCAAATACATCTTTGTTATGCATATCACACACAGAATTTTAGTAATGAAGGGATTTAAAAACACCTAACTCTACCCCTTCATCTACAGATACAGAGAAAGGTAGGTGCCTTATTCAATTTGCATAGCTGAAACCCTGGACTTCTTAATTCTTCCTATTTAGAATTTTTTTCATTGTGTATGAATGCCCTCAATCTTTTAGATTCTGAACAGAGAACTGTTATGTCTTGAATTTAGTTACAGATCTGAAGATGGAAGAGAGGAAAAGATGAGTTTTTACATAACCTAAAGTATGAGTAATATATTTCAATGTATTATAAAACCCACCACTGTCACTGCTGCTATCAGAAGAGTCTTCCTCTTCCTCAGATTCAGAGTAAAACTTCTTAGCAGGATTTTCTTTCTTTGCTTTTCCTGCTGGGGTCCATTCTTTTGCCTGTTTACAAAAACAAACAAAGTTAATATAAATGAATATTCATTCAGGGATTCAGACTTTTGGCAAGTGTGATCCTTCAGAATCCACTCTGTACTCAAAAGAAAGTTTAAGTCCTCAACTGAAAAGCAATTGTTAGAAGATTTCAACATCTCTAGCAATTAGGGAAATGCAAATCAAAACTACATTGAGATTTCATCTCACTTCAGTCAGAATGGCAATTATCAAGAATACAAATAACAATAATTGTTGTTGAGGATGTGGGGGAAAAGGTTATATATTGTTGATCGGAACGCAAACTAGTGCAACCACTCTGGAAAGCAGTATGGATATTCCTCAAAAAACTAGAAATGGACCCACCAAATGGCCCAGTCCTCCCACTCCTCAATATAAATCCAAAAGATCTAAAATTAGCATACTACAGTGATGCAGCCACATCAATGTTTATAGTAGTGCACTTCACCATAGCCAAGCTATGGAGTCAACTTAGGTGCTCTTCGACAGGTGAATGGATCAAGAAAATGTGGTAGATATACAAAATGGAGTATTACTTAGCCACAAAGAAGAATGACATTATGGTACTTGCCAGTAAATGGATGAGGCTGGAACTCAGTGAAAAAAGGCCAGTCCCAAAAAAAGTCAAAGGCTGAATGTTTTCTCTGATATGAGGAGTTAATACAAAATAGGGGGAGGGGTAAAAAACTAGAAGAAAGAATAGTGGAATAGATGAAGGGGATTTAAGGGGAGGAAGAAAAGAACACTGAAATTAAACTGATCTAATTTTCCTGTGTGTGTGTGTGTGTGTATGAATATATCAAATCAATTTCACCATCATGTACATCCACCAGACACTAATTAAAAAATAATAAACTGGGGCAGGGAATATAGCTCAGTTGGTAGAGTGCTTTGCCTCGCAAGGCCCTGGATTCAAAAAAAAAAAAAAAAAAACTAAGTGGCAGAAGAGTGGAGGGAAGGGAACAGCAGGAGGGAGGGGAGAGAAAGGGGAAGTACTGGGGACTGAATTAGAATAAAAATTATATCCTGTGCTTTTATAATTTTGTCAAAATGAATCCTAGTGTTTTGTAGAACTAAAAAGAACCAATAAAAAGAAAAATAAGATGTCCTGGCAGGAAGACTGATCCAACTGACTCGTACCAAAAAAACCACAAGCCCTCCCTCAGAGTTAATCATGTTAAACCAGCTGTCTTATTTCACAGACAATTTTAAACTTTTGTGTTTTTTTTTTTATTGTTAACAAATGGGATACATGTTGTTTCTCTGTTTGTACATGGCGTAAAGGCATACCATTTGTGTAATCATAAATTTACATAGGGTAAAGTTGTTTGATTCATTCTGTTATTTTTTCCCTTCCCCCCCACCCCTCCCACCCCTCTTTTCCCTCTATACAGTCCTTCCTTCCTCCATTCTTGCCCCCCTCCCTAACCCTAACACTAACCCCTCCCACCCCCCATTATGTGTCATCATCCACTTATTAGCGATATCATTCATCCTTTGGTTTTTTGAGATTGGCTTATTTCACTTAGCATGATATTCTCCAATTTCATCTATTTGCCTGCAAATGCCATAATTTTATCATTCTTTATGGCTGAGTAATATTCCATTGTATATATATATATCACAGTTTCTTTATCCATTCATCAATTGAAGGACATCTAGGTTGGTTCCACAATCTGGCTATTGTGAACTGAGCAGCTATGAACATTGATGTGGCTGTATCTCTATAACTTTTGTGTTTTTTGATCCACATAAGATTTAAACTATAGTACTTCAACCTAAAATGGTTAAGGGCAATTAGAGGTAGAAACAATAACAACAATAAATTCAAGTTTACAGCTTGACACTGAAGTAAAAGAGAAAAGAAAAAAGAAAGAAAATATATAGTGTCTACAAAAATTGCCCTAACCATCTCAATACCCTAAGTCTGACTTCTCTCTTCGTCTCATCCCCTAAACATGTAACCCTTCAAGAAACCCTTTCCCACCTTGGTCTGGGCCATCTCTCTCTCCAGGATTACTGTCACTGTCTCCAAACTGATTACCTTGCTTCTGCTACCCTCTTGCCCCATCTAGAGCTGACTGAACGCTGAGGCTAGATTCAATCTATTGAAACCTACATCAGATCAAGCTCCTCTTTGGTTTGAAACCCTGCAATTTCACTCAGAGAAGCCAAAGTCCTTACAAAAGTCTGCATGATCTGATATTTGACTATCCCTTTGTGACTAATACTCCTTGCTTGCCTCTCTGACTTCCCTTGGTTGCTCTCTTGCACACTTCACTCCTGCCACTTCTTACTGTTCCTACATATGCCTAGGCCTGCTCCACCATAGGGCCTCACCTCCAGCTGCTTCCATCTCAACACCACCTTCTGCCCCTTTAAAATCACAGCATTTATTGCTTCCTAATATACTATGCAATATATGTATTTCTTCAGTATTATCGTTAGCTATCACTGACAGAAGGTAAGCTTCTGGAGAGCAGGGATTTAAATACTTTGCTGATACATCCCAAATATGTCTGCCACAATAAATATTAGTTATATTTTTAGTCCTTTAAAGACTTCAATATTAAATTCAAAAATGTTTGGATTTTAAAAAAGGATGGACTTTGGTGTTTACTAAACATAGTATTTGTAACATTATTTATTAATATTAACCCCCCAAATTCAACTGCCAAAATTGCTTTGGTAATTATAATATTTTATTTTAAAATTTTTTTATTTGCCCTAATAATGATTAGTTGTACATGACAGTAGAATGCATTTTGATACATCATACATAAATGGGGTACGACTTCTCATTCTTCTGGTTGTACATGATATAGAGTTACACAGGTCATATTTGCACACATGGTAAAGATGTCCGATTCATTCTACTATCATTACTATCTCCATGCCCCCTCACCTCCCTTCACTCTCCTCTGTCTAATCCACAGTACCTCTATCTCCCTGACCTTACTGTGAATCAGCATCCACATATCAGAGAAAACAGCAATTATGATCTTGGTATATCATGAAAAATATTATGCTTCAGATATGATCTTAAAAATCAGGAAAATCAATTTTTCTAAAAAAAAGGTCAAAATGGCTGACTCATTCATTCAATACACTTTTAATTGAGTTTCTACTATGTGCTAGAGTACATATTTTGGTATAAAGGAATTTAGAGCTTGACAGTTCTTATTCAAGAATGGTTCTCACCACCAGATATACCTTAGAATCACCTAAGAATGCATTTTAAAATACTAAACAAACAATAAAATATTAATACTAAAAAATTGAAGTTCACCTCCTGAGATCCTAATTGATCTACAGCAGGTGTAATATGGGTTTGTTTTGTTTAAAGCTCTCTATATGATTATAATATGCAGCCATGGTTGAATATCACATATGTAGAAGGCTTAAGGTATGCTGCTTTAAAAAGACAAACTTCAAGCCAGTGCAGTGGCACACTAAGCTAAGGGAGAAGGATTACAAGTTCCAGGCCAGTCTGGGCAATTTAATAAGACCTTGTCTCATGATAAAAAATAAAAAGGGCTGGAATGTAGTTCAGTGGTAGAGCATCCCTGGGTTCAATCCCAAGTACCAATAAGGGTAATAAGCTTCAGTAACCCAAAAATTACTATATAGGCAATAACAGCAATGTGAGTAAAAATTACTTAAATATATTTAAATAATGTACTGAAGATCAGTATTACTACTTTTTTATATTTTTTAAATGTCTCCAATATGAAGTCTATAAACAAAGTTCCCTTACATTTATTGAACATTTAAAGTCCATGTTTTTCTTAAATCTAAATGTACTTTTCTAATGCCTGGTAAAAAGTTTATTGGAACAATTTGATAAGACGAAGTCAACAATTTAGGGGAAAATGGCTCCTATGACAAGGCCACAAACTATAACCATGGAGTTTTAGTATTAAAGAACTGAAGACTAATAACAAAAATATTTTAGTTTTTCACATGAAACAACAGTTCCTCATTCCAAGCCAAAGGAATAACAGGAAAAAGAGAAAAGGGGCACTAAGTTGAAAGTTCCTAAAAAGATGAAATATTGATTGTTATTCCCTTTATAAAGCAAAATACCTCTGGTGGGCAAAAGACGGTCTTTTAGAAAAGGAGAAGAACCAGGCCAAAGACGTCTAAAGGATCTTCAAAACTTACTAGTATCATAATATAAATATACATTATATCCTGGAAATGGTGGTATGTAGTTCAAAGTGATTTCTAGTGTAAATCTTACTAGGTTTCCTGTTATTTTGATTAAGATATCAGATTATCTAAAACTAGGCCATTTTTCCTTCTAAGTTGTATTTCATAGTAATAAGATTTGACCCTACAAAATCACTTTATAGCAAACCTGGAATAACAGTGTATCATGTGCATAAAATATTGGTATGACTTTGGAGGGAGAGTGAGTTAGAGAGGCAAGAAAGATGATTTGAATATTACTTTCTGCACTGTCACTGATGCATTTGAGAACAGAACTCGCCATATTATTTTTACATTTAATTGTATCCCTCGTAGTATAATTTTAAGCCAATATGTTTCAGAGACCAATAGATTGAAGCTGCTTTCTGCATGGCATCAACGGACAGTGACAGTTCTCTTCAACTTGGTTCCATCAGTTATAATTATTCCCCATAAGTTATCAATTATTAATTTCACGAATGTAGTCAGCAAAATGAAAAAGAAATCAATTTGTCTCTGTTGAACTGGACAGGTGAAATGAACATAAGAAAATAGGTTATTTAAGTACTGTCCCTATAAGGTAGTTAATGCGTAGAAGAACACATGAAAATGGAAGAAGCCAGCCAACCAACCAATCTATCAGCCAATATAAGGATACTGCTGAGAGCAAATTAAATTGCATAGCATTGCTATCAATTTCTGAGAAGATAAACCTTTTTCAGGGGAGGAATAAAGCAGCAGGAAGGTGAGGAGAGGGTAGATGTGATAGAAGAGAAAAAGAAGGTTCTACTTGGGTCAAAACATTATGTACCCAATAATGAAAAAGGACAGAACCACAAAAACAACAAACAGACATAATAAGAAATTAGGAGAGAGAGTTTATCTGTAGAAAAAAATCATAAAAAGAACATTTTTGTTATGTTCTAGTATTTGATCAAAGTTGCACAAAAAAAGCAACTGCTCTAAAGAGTAAGAACATGTAGATTTGAGAGAAAAATCAACAAATTTAGCTGCAAGAAGAAGTGAAACTAGTTTTCATATCTTTTACATTTTTTCTTGGCTATCGCTAAATAGAAATAATTTGTCTCAACATGAAAATGATGATGCTAAGTACTAAGAATAATAAAACAGATTTGTAAACAAGCTCAAGCTTCCCCTCCTTATGTTACATAATAAAATGTAGTAAGGGCATAGACAATGGACTCAGACCTGGGTAGGATACCTGTCTTGTCACTTGTGAGCTACGTGAACTTAGGCAATTTATTTAGGTTCTCTGAACCTTGGTTTCCTCATATGTGAAACGGGAATGACAATTATGAGGTTTAAACAAGATAAGGTTTGTCAAACATCATGGTATACTGTCAGGGTTTGCCAAACAGAGTTATTATTAGTTACCAGTTTCTGGCCATGCTCCAAAGCTAGGAGAAGCTTCAGTAGTTAAGAGAAACATATTTCTCAGAAGAATCAAATTCCACGGCTACGTTCATTATTAAAATTATATCTAAAATAATAAAGGTTTTCTTCAATTGTATATGGAAAAGTTAACAGTAAGGAGGTTAACTAACTTTCCAACAAAATTTAGAGGTAAAGAACTCTGGTTATCTGAATTGTAGTTCAATATATCTTTTCTACCAGAAAAATATCCAGAATATAATTCTTAATTGCTTTTTTCTAATTAATTCTTTTTAAAAAGTATTAAATATATTCCACATAACCAATTTGTAAATATTATCAAAAGGCCTCTCTCATTTTTCTTGTGCAAAGAAGAAATACAATATTTGGGAAAAAATATTAATTGTTTTAACCTGATGGTCAGTATTTTATAAATCTGTAGAAAAAGAGCATTTGTTGTTTTATGTAAAAGTGACATATTATTTATTTTTACTGTGACCTTGTCAAAGGACATTTCTGGTACACAATGCTCCTGTTTATGTTTTAGGCTTCACTTAAAATAGGTTCATCATAACATCCAGAAGAACACTTTGTATGGTTTTTCTGGGAGAGGACAGCAAAAATTATTTAGAGAAACACTGACAGGAAGCTTACAAGTATCTAACAAAGTAGAAAAAATCTCAAGTCAATGAAATTAAATACCTTAGAAATTGGATCTACACAGCTACAAATGCAATTGCACAAATGTGGGTGGCACTGATGCGGAGTATTCAACTACTTCCTTGAAGAAGGGAACGGTACCCATACAATGGCACAAGAATACCACAATATTTACTTCCTATAAAGATGAGAAACATCTAACACATTACTTTTAGAAATACGTGAACAACTTTCCATTTTCAACCCCCCAAAAGCTTTTATATAAAACAATAGTTATCCCAGAATTTCCAGTTGCTTGAACAAACTTAATTTCAGAAAGGTCAACTTACCAACTCTACTTCTACATTTCTAACTGAAGGGTCAGGCGCCACCTCTGGCCAATTAGATAATTCCAGGTACCCAGAAGCTTTAATGTTGAGAGTATGAGATAAGGTGCCAAGCTGGAAATGATCCCTATCTATTAAAAATAGAGGAAAATATAAAATAAACAATATGAGCTGTATGTAACAGAGAACAATCATAATCAGAGCTCAAGGTAATTGGCATATTACCTCAAATGTCAAGGAATAAATATAAACTAGGAAGCTCTTCATAGGTCAAAAAACTGATTTCAGTCCATAGATTACAATAATCTCCCCCATAATGGTCAATAAAAAAGCTAATCAGTCAGTGTGTTTAGAGGTGTTGCTCTGAAATGTAGCTTCTCTAAAAATTACTTTACTGTGAATATTAAGAATGACAGCACAGTTAAACAATCCATATACATGTCTTGGCACAAACACATCCAGAATTTTAATAGTTTTTCTATGAAACTGAATTGCTCTTTATAGCTTTAAGACAATTAAATAAACAATATGAAAACCAAGGAATACAATCACTTGATACCAGCTGGAATGGCTACTTGTTAAACCAATAAAAATTTAATTACTTTTTTAAAAAGCTGGGAAAAATAAGTCAAGTTCCCTTCTTGGAAAACGATTTTAAATATAAAGGAATATTTGCATGATATAACTTCTCCTAGAAACACTGATATCAGTATAAAGAGAACATTCAATTAATAACAACTCACTATTAAGATGACTTGTAGTCCTTATAAAATAAAGCTGTGAATTTAAAATAACAATGGAGAAAACATCTGTAAGAATACAGCTTTATCTATTGTTCAGTTAAACCATGTATTAAGAATAAAAATCAGAACATCTGAGATTATTAAGTAAATAAGGTCTATAAAATATAAACTTTAATACAAAACTTGCTCTGGAATGAACAGACAGACCATTGTTCTTATATATTTATATATATCAATCATTTAAATTTTCTAAGAGATTAATTTTAAGCACATTAGAAATGGGACATGATGCCATATTTTTTTAGATAATGTATATTTTGCAGTTATATAGTCTGATAATAATACCTTTAAAAGGAGACTCAAGCAGTGGTGCAGGTTTTTGAGCTAGGAATATTTTTTTGGCATATTTACTTAAAGCTCCACTCTTCTCATTCGGAACAATAAGCTGCCTAATAAATCTTGTACGGTCTCTGATGTCGTAGTTTTGATCATACTTGCCGAGATTTAATATGTACTGGGTAAGCAATTTTGTCTGTTGGAAAAAAAACAGAACAAGATGAAAATACAGTTATTTATGATTATTGATAACTCTGGATAAACATATTTAAAGACATAATAAAAATGAATGGTTATGTCAAACAAATGTTGTTCCATAGGGAATATGCATTTCTAACACAGCAAATGGAATTTTGAAGCCAAAGCACATGTCCTCTTCTGTGTTGGGGAGGTGAATGCTGAGTACTGAGAAGCAGCCATGTGCTAGATTATTAAACTGCTGAAGTGGAAAGAAAGGCATCATTAAAAAAATAATCATATATGGCAAACCCGCTGAAGGGTCTACGTGAGAATAATGAATGTGGAAATACAACTAAAAACATGGCACTCAAAACTTAATCGGAAAAATATGCAGGACATCAAAACATCAGAGAGTATTAGGGGGCTGGCAAACTGCTTCTCCTGAGGTGTGTTTTATGAAGAGATACTGTCCCTGGCATAAGCAGTGTCTGCACTCTGACTGCACTCAGTTACTTTACCCTGAATTATGACCCATTAAAGCAGACACATGAATCACTGAACTGGATTACTGCAAATTATTTGCAGTGCATTTAGCTGTTACTTTTTCATAAAAGCAAGCTGCTGATGCCCTCTAAAAACTAGGATAAAAGACTTCTTCCATTTTTCCCCCATGCTGCTTATAGCCTCTAGTAATATTGGTCATTTATTTATTTATGTAAGGGAACAACTTATTATAGTAGCTTTTACACCGTAATAAGACTTCCTAAGTCAATTTTTGAATGTACTACATTAACATATATTGAGATAATTTTAATAATAATTAAACCAAAATTGAAATGTTAACAAAATACGTTTGCATTTTAAACTATAGATTTTTTCTAATTCATAAAGCAAAGCTTTAAATTAGAAGGCTACCAATGTACAATTGTAACTATAAGATAAATAGGATTCATAAAACATGAGAAAAATAAACTGAAAAACAGTAAATCACTTATATTAGGGCATTTTATATACATTAGAAAGAGATAAAAATAAAATCAATCAAGGTAGGAAGAACTACAGACAATTCTAGAATAATAAGTCAAAGTACAGTAGTGTGGTAAACTCCTTACAATAATAATTGGTTAAGATAATTGATTTGGATAAAAAGCAACTGTCTTTCAGAAGCAGGGTATTCAAAAAGCATTAACCTAGTTTTATTAAAGTAGAATTACTTAAAAATACAAATGAAAATGTTAATAGAGATTTTCTGAATTTGGTTACCAACAATTGGTATACCAATTACAAATTACTATACCATGTTGGTTCAACTACAAATAAGAAAAAACCTAGGATCCATTTTTAAAAGGCAATTAACAAAATATTCACCAAATGAAGAATATAGTTCAACACTAGCTTAGAAAGAAGTGTGCTACACTGACGTGTACAAGTACCTTGGTGGTAAAACCTGGCAAACTCAGGTAAGCGTTAGTTTTCTCAAATGTGGAGAATTTATAGCTAGTTAACTCTAAAGTTCATTTGAGCACTGAGATTTAGAATCTGTCAGTAAAATAAATCAGAGGAAGAAATTAAGTCTGTTACTGTGATGAACTATGTGTAGAGTGATAAGTTTCTCTTATATTTCCTATCCTCAAAATCTGTAGAAAATTAAACCTTTTCAATATATTAACGACACTATTGGGAGTGAGACAGGGCAATTAAAGTAATTAAGATTATATAATTTTACATTACATACATATATAGCAAAATTTATGAACTTATTATATTGGTAAAATTTAAATAAATGAATAAAATAAAGGTCCATCAAAAAAACACAAGAAAAATAATTTTTACCACATATAGATATACAATAATTAGTTTCATCATTGAATCTATTTCTAATATCAAGACATTGATATTTCTCTGAAGAATGTATTCTCATATAGTCTACTGTTGTTATATCTTTAAAAAAACAAAATTTACCAAAAACCTTTTCAAAATTGAATTTTGTTATTAGTAATTATGAAACTTGGTATTTTCAATGTTCTCTTCTTTGTACACAATATTTTTAATGAGGAAAATATCTTCTTTACAAATATTTTTGAACAACCTGGTAGAGAAAGGTCTGTTGAATGAAAGACATTCTCAATTCTGGTGTTGAAATCTGTATTTCAAACTCAAATATTCTATTTTTCCCCCTTTATAATAGTTTTTTCAATAATTTTTATGAGATGAAACTATTTCAAATAGTAATTTTTCCTTTAAAAATATTTCACCAAATTCAGATACTGTAAAATTCATCTCTATTTCATTCTAATATAAAATATAAACTTTAATTAAAAATAGCTCTATCAAGATATATAAAGGTAAACATTTTGTTGGGACATTAAGAAAAAGACAGTATTCAACTACTTTAATGTCATTGTTTTTGGATAAAAATTTTACAAATAACAAAACTTAGTAAAGGGAAACTTAGTTTCATATGCTATTTGAATGGTCACACACATCTGTTAGTCATACAAATCAGATTTAAATTAAGCACTCTGGGAATCTCAGTGCCTAGAAACGTGTTAGAATTTAGTAGGCATTCATACGTTTTAGATGAAGAAATAACTGAAAACCAGTTATTAGAAAGAGGATAAAACTTAACTGTTGTGAAAACTTATTTATTCTTGTTATTGCAGAACCAATTAAAAAATATAAATTATATCAGGTCAAAGAAAGACAAGCCTGGAGAGCATTTTTCTATAGTTTAAGCTTTTAGGATGGCAAAGAAGTAATGTAAAAATGTCTGTTTTTCAAGTTATAATTATAGAAAGTTTGAAGAGATCAGAAACATTTGAAAATGAAAATAGTCATCATCTGCTTATTACCAGCAATACACTGTCAATGTTATTACATGTTCTTCTAGTGTTTTGTATTGTTACCTATATATACATTATTTTAATGATTTTGGCATCATTTTAACAGAGATTTATACCTCAATTATCTATTGTATCATGAATATTTTCCTTTAAGAAGTCTTTGAACATGAAATTGTGTTCAAAGATCCCTATTAACTGTAGGATATACCATACATTATTTAAGAATCTATTATAGACACTAATGTTTCTTCCAATACTTCACTTAATAGTAAAGATAATAATCTATTACTAAATATTTGCCTCAAAGCCTCCCTTATCCTCTGGTTCAATCCTTTCTCCCTCTACTCCCCCTCCTGAGAACACTCCCTATTAAACTTTCTGCATAAAAAAAAAGTTCTACAAAAAAATTTTCACAATAGTTGATAAAGTGCAAATGGCAGAATGTCTCAATTAAATCTTGTGCTCCCATGGTTTAATTTGTTCAGTTCTTCCCCTGCATTTATCTCTTTAGATAAACTTCAGTCTTCCTGTAGGCAAGTTATGTTGACAACAACTGCTGTGAGCTACAATTTTCAAAAGCTGAAGGTTTTTATATTTTATTTTGTGACACTTTCAGAATTTCCAAATAATTTTTGAACTAAACCCTAACCAATGTACAGAAGATTCATTTCTGTACATGAATTAAAAGCCAATAAACTGCTTTACAGAGCAGTTCTTCATAAAATATTTCACCTCAGAATATTTCATATTTCTAAAATCTTATTGATAACAAGCAAAGAATATGTAACATCAACTTCATTATAAGAATTTTGTAGTTCAGTTAACCTCTATATACTAGCATCAGTCAATTTGACCACTACTGTTTTATTTCAACTGGTTGCACAAGCAGTGTAAGTTCGCCTGCATCATCAATTCTCAAAACAAGTCTGTTCCAGTTTTTTTTAATGTAATAAGAACACTGATTTCACCATGACAACATCTTTTCAGCAAAAGCAAATGACTTTATCTTCAGTATGGGTTTTTTAAATTTATAATAGAATTTACAGCATTTTGACAGGATAAACTTATGAAAGCTTTACTCTGATTCCATTTATAACTCTAACAGAAAAAACATACAAATGCTTTGAGCCAAAAGAGTTGTATTTTATTAGAATTAATTGATTCTCTATTTCAAAACCAGTGGCTTGGGCCTTTTTACTACTTCCACACACAATTATTCCTTCCTTTTTCACACATGCAAATTAAAACTTGAAGTAAAAATTGAAAAATTGATTTTTAAAAAGTTGTTTGTTTAAATGAGATCATGTTTCATGGAAAGTTATGTATACATTGTCTGTTTCTGTACACATTAAATTGTCATCTTGAGGCATAATTTTCTTAAAATAACTCCAAACTTCTTAAATGGACATCAATCCCTTCTTAATGAATCTGCTGTGTGGTCAGTAGCACTACAACTGTTTGGGTAGATAGTAAATATCGTAAACATTTTGTACATGTTAAGTACTTAAATGTAAATTCAGCACTGCATTCTTCATTAAACACTTCAATATTCAAAAATCTATTGCTGATTAGTTTGTAACAAAACAAAAAGAACTGACAAATAATACGATAGGTTTTAGATTTATACTATGTACAATAACAAGGAATAATATATAACATGTATTATAATACATAATAATAATAATAATAATAATGATAAAAGATGAAACTACCATAGCAAGAGTGCTTTGATCACTCTTTACCTCCTGCACATATTTCACCTGTAACCAACTTCTCATGTTTTCCTCAGACTCCATCCACTGGTAGCCTGGAGTTCCATTAATTTCAAAGGTCATGGTACAACTTGCTGGTACATAAAGTTGCTAGCAGAACACTGTTAAATATTCATCTCAACACCACCAGAAAAGTAAAAGACTGACTTAGCTTTCCCCACTTGCCTTGTCAGAGTGCTTTTCATTTTATCTGCATGCTATTCTAAAAGGGAGAAGTTAGTTATGATAAGTACACAGAAAGGCTTGGAAGCACAAAGACAAGAGTCTTTCAGATTTAAATGTTTCACACATTAAAATGAAGTATCTATTCACTGCAGTTGTGCCTTATATACCACTAGACAAAACCATGGCAGAAGCAGTAAGCTCAATGCAGAGTCTACAAATATACTTGGTCTTATTTTAATGCAACCATTAATAATACTACTTCATTAAAAATTTGATATCTAAGATAGTGGAATGAGACAGACATCATTACCCTATGTACATGCATGATTACACGAATGGTATAAATCTACATCATGCACAACCATAGAAACAAAAAGGTGTACCCCATTTGTGTACAATGGGTCAAAATGCAGCCTGTAAAAATAAATAAATAAATAAAAATGAATTTGGGATACATCCTAAACTGGATGGAAATAAATAATCATGGTATTTTAATAACACTACAAACTCAATTCAAAAACAGGTGGGACATTAATAAAATTCATTATTTAAGATAACTTCTCAAGATACGGGTTATCATATTTTACCTAAGCACTCTTAAGTAATAAGCTGGTAAATATTTATTCAAACAACAACTTTTTCCTAAAGCAGTAATGCATCATTTAATAATGAAGATACATTCTCAGAAATGCATCACATGACTTAATAGTTGTACAATCAGAGAGTATTCATACACAAATGAAGATAGCTACACTGTCACTAGGCGATATATCTTATGGGACCACTATCATATAATATGTTCTGTCACTGACCAAAATGTCATTATGCAATGCATAATTGTAGTTTATAAGTCAGCACAAAAATAACAAAAAGGTCACCTAAAACAGTTCTAAAATTAGCTTTGTGATACTCTTAAGGAATACAAGAAAGAAGCATTCAACATAGTAAAGATTAAAATTGGTCCCATTTGTTGTTATTTTTAACCACTAAGCCACATCCACAGCTCTTTTTATTTTTTATTTTGAGACAGGGTCTGCCTAAGTTACTTAGAGCCTAACTAAGTTGCCAAGGCTGGCTTAGCCTCCCAAACCTCTGGGATTGCAAGTGTGCGTCAACATCAGTGTGATTTATAACATTATTTCCAAAACATATTAAGTGAAAACGTTTGCTAAAGTACATGGATTACTTATATAAGATTTCAAAAACGAGAAAACAATAATGCCCATTGATTATTAATACATACACACATAATAAAAATTTAAAACATGCATGATTAAATGAAACACACCAGTAATACGGCAATGGTCATCAACAGAGAAGAAAGGAAGATGTGAACAGGGCTTAAAGTTTTAGTTCTAATATTCCTTTTAAAAGGCTGACAAATATGGCAAAATGCTGACATCAATTTAATCTTAGAGGAGAATATATGTACATATTTATCCTCTTATGTACTTTTCCATAGGTTTGCAACATTTGGTAATAAAAAATAAAAACCTGAGCTGAGAAAAACATTAACTTATGTTACTTATCATTACATTTAAAAGATAACACACTATTAAAGTTTTTAAAAAGCATCCTTTATTCATCAACTTAATTGCTATTAATAAGTTTAATCAAATCCTATCTTTCAGCCTCAAACTTGAATAGACTATTTCAACGAAGTCATAGTAAAACTACATTTTCTTAAAAGCTCTAGATTTCAGTTATTACAACTAGTTTGAAAGTCCTTTAACTTTTTTCCCTATACAGCAGTAAAATTACTCCACCATAAGCAGATTCTAACAGTGTTTTCTATTCTTGATATTTATTTCTAACACTTTTTTTCTACATTAAATATCAAAAGATGAGTTTCAGCATTCTTTTCTCAGCAGGCTAGGCCAAAATAAGAATTCTTAAAAAAAAAAAAAAAAGTGGGGGGCATATTTTTCAGTAACTGGACTAGTTCTTTTACTGTAAATAATGGTTTTCCCTAAGAAAAATTTAGTACTTGGTTAACAGTGTACACCAGAGTTCAAAAACAGCAGGGTAACTAACATGAACTAAGCATTATTCTGTGTCAGGAAATCTAAGCATTTTACATGGGCTGTCTCATTTGATCCTCATAACAACTTTGTGAGGTAGATACAGTCAGTTCTGCTCTAATGCTTGTTTTGAAAATGTGCATTTGTTCCAACTGAGTTGATGTATTACAAAGCAATTTGATCATAACGTGAATTTTGTGTGTGATTTCTTCTGCAAGAAACACTAGGTAAAGGCAGAAAAATGCACCCAGATGAACTGGGCTGCCTAGGAATTCATGAAACACACACAGCTTATGTAGCAATTCAGATGTTTACATGTGCATGTGTTATGGGCCATAACACATTTGGTGGTATCACTTCCCATCCAATTTCAGATTAACCTCCTTCTACCACACACCTCCAAGTACAATCCTACCAATACCCACTTCCATGTGTAACTTCAGATATTTTTCAAGAAAAAGAACTGTATTCATGGATAGTTTTTATATATTTCTTAGTCAATAATATGTATAAAATTAGATAGATACTTTTTAAGAAAATTTCACCAATGAAGTTTTTGAGTTTTGTGATTCTAGTTACATTTTTCCAATAATCCCCACGTTTTTTATTGTGTGATTTTATACCTCAAGATGATTTTTAGGAGCATGTGTTACAATATGACAAAATTATATTGTTCAAATTCCCACTTTACAGATGAGGAAACGAAGTCATGGACAGGTTGTACAATTTGTCCTAAGTATGTGGCTTATAAGTGGCACAATGGGATTTGAAGTTAGATCATCTTACTTCAGAGCCTGCATTCTTCATTGCTACTTGCTTCCCATAATTAACACCAAATACTTCTATAGTAAGTCATCACGAACACAGTTAATTAAAAACTGCTTTCCAAATGCAATATCCATCTGATAGGGCCCAGAGTTAAAAAAATTCAGCACACAGAAGTTTACCTAAAAAAGCATAAACACTATGTAACACATTAAAAAAAAAAACAAAACCTACTGAGGCAGCTTTATAACCCTATACCAAAAGAAAAAAAATATTAAGTGTTGGAGAATATATACTACTCGAAAGAGACAAAGAATAGAATTTCTATTTGATTCTTTCACGGTTTCCATTTTTCTCATGAGATTTCTTATCATTTCATTCATTCAGAGTGCATTTTCCTTTATTTCAATGGTCACATTTTTTAATAGTTGCTTCAAAATGTTAGTAGGTTCATTCTAATGTCTAGGTCACAACAGGTTTGGTTTCTAATTTTTTTTTTCCTTGAAAATTGATCATACTTTCCTGGTCATTATATTCTTTTTTTATTGTGGCTAAATAGCATAAAATTCACCACTTAAATCATTTTTAAGTATACGGTTCAGTGGCACTCAGAATATTTACAGTATTGTGACACTATTACCAACATCCATCTCTAGAACTTTTTCACCATCATAAACTGAAACACTACCCATTAAATAACTTCCCATTCTGATGGTTCCTATGTTCAGTAATTTTAGACTGTATCTTAGACATAACATTACATTGTAGAGACCCTAAAAATTATTATACTCTTTGGATTAGTGTTGGGTTTTTGTTTGTTTTCAAATGGATTAGCCTGGCAGTGTTCAAGATGCAAACTCTGTCTCAAATTTCTGGTCCATTCTTTTAGTTCTTTACTGTGCTGCTCTGAATCTGCCCCCCACAAGTGTGGTTCATAAGTTAGTCAGAAACCTGGCCAGGGTTAATCACAGATCTTAAGTCTCCTCCATTCTGATTATCTACTTTCTAGATTTTCCCCTTAACTTTCCAATGTGTGTTTTCTTGAAATCCTGTCTTTTACTTCTTCACAGCACAAGGACTACAGGTTTCCTTTCAAGTTTTAGTCTTTGTATATAATGCTAACTGCAATCTATCCTTTAGATAAATGCCATAAAAACAGGAAAAATCATACTATGCCACCCACTTCTTCCAAGAATTAATTTTCCTTCAGTATGTTATCGCTTTTGCTTTTCTATACTCTTCTGTATTTTCAGGTTGTTGTGTTAGTTTATTCATTTTGATTTGCATTTTTCCAGAGGGTTTGTTGTTGCTGTTGTTGTTATCTATGGGAGGACCAAACTAATATGAATTTACTTGGCCATACTGAAAGCAGACTGCTGACTTAATTTTAAATTCATTTTAATATTGGGTAAAAACATTTTAAAGTAGTAGAGGTACTACTTCTACTACTACTACTAGTAGTAGAAGTTTATTATTTAATTATTTTTAAGCACACAAATATGTATAATGTGCTAATTTTATAAAAATCAACTAAGACATTCTCTACAACTAAAGAATCCAATGAAAATTCTAGGGATGTTCACTGAGATATCTAGACCCTAAGAAATCAAGTCTACAAATAAGTATCAACGTTTCATGACAAAGCAGCCTCTGAACACTGGCCTGATTTCCCTGGTTCAGTTTTAAAGATGGCTAACATAAATAAGAAAGCAATTTTTTTTTTTACATTTTGGTAAGTTATCATTTTAGTTTCTGTCTCATATCCAATGCATTATGACACATATGACTAAAAAATGCTATCAAGTTGATGGTGCTTAAACCATTCTTTAAAGGTAATGTTCACTGATTAATTTTCTCAACCTCATTTTCTTGAGAAATGAGAAATACTAGAGAACAGAGTAAAACCCTACAGGATACTTCATTCACCTACTTTTATATTTAATCATTTAAAAATAACAAGTTATTTGAAAATTTAATACACTTTAAAAATCTCTGCATTTTCACCTCTGGTAGTAAAGCCTACTGTGGTTATCTAGAGGTATCACTCTACAATATACAAGACTTCAGAAGCTGAGCTCCAAAACTCCCACTAATAATACAGTTCAAGAAAAATAATTTGAATTTGCAAACAGTAATGATTCTTACTTTTTTTGAGATTATTAAACGTTTTAATGGAATCATTCATTTAAAGAGACTTCTATCTTATAATTAATTTTCCAGTTACTAAAATGTTACATGTATAAATTTTTTAAAATTATTTATTTTTAAATTTTTTTATAGACTGCATTTTGATTCATTGTACACAAATGGGGTACATCCATTTCTATGGTTGTACACAATGTAGATTCATACCATTCATGTAATCATACATGTACATAGGGTAGTGATGTCTGTCTTATTCCACCATTTTTCATATCCCCCTCTCTCTCATTTCCTTTTACATAATCCAAAGTTCCTCCATTCTTCTCTCACTCCCCACCCCCCACCCCCATTATATATCATTCTCCACTTATCAGGGAAAACATTCAGCCTTTGCTTTTTAGGGATTGGCTTATTTCACTTAGCATGATATTCTCCAATTCCACCCATTTATCTGCAAAAGCCATATTCTTCTTCTTCTTTAAGGCTGAATAATATTCCATTGTGTGGATATACCATAGTTTCTTTATCCATTCATCTGGTGAAGGGCATCTAGGTTGGTTCCACAATCTAGCTATTGTAAACTGAGTTGCTCTAAACACTGATGTGGCTGTGTTACTGTAGTATGCTGATTTTAAGTCCTTTGGGTATAAACCAAGGAGTGGGATAACTGGGTCAAAAGGTAGGTTCATTCCAAGTTTTCTGAGGATTCTCCACACTGCTTTCCAGAGTGGCTGCACCAATTTCCAACTCCACTAGCAATGTAAAAGTGTGCCTTTCCCCCCACATCCACACCAACATTTATTATTGCTTGTGTCCTTCATAATAGCCATTCTAACTGGAGTAAAATGAAATCTTAGAGTTGTTTTAATTTTCATTTCTCTAATTACTAGAGATGTTGAACATTTTTTCATATATTTATTAATTGCCTATATGTCTTCTTCTGTAAAGTGTCTGTCCAGTTCCCTGGCCCATTTATTGATTGGGTTCTTTGTATTTTTGGTGTAAAGTTTTATAAGTTTTTTATAAATTTTGGAGATAAGTGCTCTATCTAAAGTACGTGTGGAAAAGATTTTCTCCCACTCTGTAGGCTCTCTCTTCACGTTCTTGATTGTATCCTTTGCTGAGAAAAAGTTTTTTAGTTTGAGTCCATCCCATTGAGTGATTCTTGCTTTGATTTTTGTGCTTTGGGAGGCTTGTTGAGGAAGGCTGATCCTAAGTCAACATAATAAAGATTTGGGCCTACTTTGTCTTCTATTAGGTGCAGGGTCTCTGGTCTAATTCTTAAGTCCTTGATCCATTTTGAGTTGAGTTTTGTGCAGGGTGAGAGATAGAGGTTTAATTTCATTTTACTGCATATGGATTTCCAGTTTTGCCAGCACCATTTGTTGAAGAGGCTATCTTTTCTCCATTTTATGTTTCTGGCTCCTTTGTCTAGTATGAGATGACTATATTTATGTGGTTTTGTCTCTGTGTCTTCTATTCTATACCATTGGTCTGCCTGTCTATTTTGGTGCCTTGCAAATTCAATGCATCAAAATGAAATTAATAAGCCCAATGTCATTTGAAAGACATGTATAAATATGCAATACAGTGTGAAGGAAAAAAAAGAAGACCTCATTCACAATTCTGTTAAATTTCCTATCATTAGAATTATTAGAATTTTTCATGTATTTTAGACTTTGAACAAATTCAGTGACATATGATTGATTAGAATTATAATTTCTGGAGACACTTTAGGTAAAATGTTAAAAAATATTCAGGGTCGGGCACAATGGCACACACCTGTAATCCCAATGGCTTGGGAGGCTGAGGCAGGAGGATTAAGAGTTCAAAGCCAGCCTCAGCAAAAGTGAGGTGCTAAGCAACTCAGTGAGACCCTGTCTCTAAATAAAATACAAAATAGGGCTAGGGATGTGGCTCAGTGGTTGAGTGTCCCTGAGTTCAATCCCTAGTACCCACCCCAAAGAAACAAAGAAAGAAAGAAAGAAAGAAAAAATTGAGGACTATTACTGTGACCCTTTAGGAATCCATTACATGCCTCTAAATCCAACCAATCTAATTACAGACTTAGAAAAAAAAGATGAGAATTTTTCCAACATTACAAAAAATTCCAAATATACAGAAAAGTTGAAAACAAATGTGAAGTGTCCATCCAAAGAGTCACCACCAAAAGTCAATGATTACTATGTAACCTGCTCTATCATGTTTTTCCATCTCTCCATCCTTCTATCCATCATTAATCCATCTTATTTTTAATGAATTTCAAAGATGCCCTTTAGTATTCTTTAATCCTAAACATTTCAATATGCATATTAGCTACAGTTTAATATGTATTTATATTTCTTCTGAGATGAAGTTTACATATAATAAATACATAAATCCTAAAAAAAAAAGAAAAAGAATTTGAGTGCCAACTATATTGTCTTCCAATTCACTGAAAAAATAAAAAGACACAGAATACAATTCTCTATAATTTTTAAACAAGGAGTACTACATTATTGGTTATTTGCAGCTATGAAGAAAAGGGTCAACAATAGAACATATTTTTTTTCAGTGTAGATTAACATACTATTGTATAATAATCCATAAACTATGATCTCTCCCTCCCTCTGTCTCTCTCTCACTCACACACACACACTTTAACCAAACTAGAGAGAAAGTCACAATATTCTAGGTGCCATATGGTAAATATGACTTATACCATACCACATGGATCTAGTGAAACTCACTCTTTTATCAATAAACACAAAACTCAACAGCAAACAAAGATCTACTTTCTATCACTCGGTTTCTTTTTAAAGTATCTCAATGCCTGAAGAAATCTATAAGACACTTGGAAATGATTACCTAGTTTCTTTGAAAAATGAAAATGGAATGATTAAATTTAAATCATGGAAATATATTCCAATAACTGTAATTTTCTGGTTACAAACCTTGTATACCAATCAACCAAAGCTGTAATAATAAAACTCAAATCAAATTGGGGATGAAAAAAATCCCAAAGTCTACAGAAATGAATCTGAGGAAATGATCTGAGGATTCTAAAAGGCAAACACTAGCTTTCTAGAGAATGAATAATGACCTATGGGCAAGCAAAGAAGGCACACAGCAGGAGATAGACACACACAGTAAATACAAAGAGATAAAACAGATGAAAGAGACATTGGACTGCAATAAAGGGGCAGAGAGATAAAGGACTGAAGGGTGTCAGAATGAGATACAGGCAGAGAGTTTTAGGGAGGGGGTCAAATAGAAGGAAATAGAAAAAAAATCACAAAGGTAAAAGCAAGATACACTGAAACAGGAACATAAGGCCTACTAAGACACCTAGCTATGAGTGTACAAGTATCCTTTTTCAATCTTATTAAATAGGAAAGTTCTCTATTCATGAAAAATAGCAATTCAGATACAGGATAAAAGATGGAACGGCTTCCATTTCGTATGTAAGAGAGAAAAAATGACTCCTCTAATCAATGACTGCTCAATAGACTTAAATATTCTAAAATGCAAACCTGGCAAATTATCCCTTCACTGACAAGTTTTATGTGTCTTCCCTTTCAATCTATAGAATAAGGTCCCTGAACTTGGCAGAGCATATGAGCCACTTCAAGTCTTCAAACTGCACAATGTCTTATTAGCCTTTTTTCCCATAATAAAACACCATAAACCGGGAAGACTATAAACAACAGAAATTCATTTCTCTCAGTTCTGGAGGCTAGAAGTCCAAGATCAAGGCATCTACAGATCTGGTGCTTAGTAAGGGCCTGCATTACAGATGGTGCCTTCTCACTGTGTTCTCACAGAGTAGAAGAGGTAAGAGAGCTCTTAGGGTTCTAACTCATAAGGGTCCTATGTTCATTCATAACAGCTCCACTTTCCTGACCTAATTACCCACTAAGGCCCTAATACCATTACGCTGGTGAAGTATCAACATATTAATTAGGGGGCAATGGTGGTTGGGTGCACAAACATTCAGACCATTGCACTTACTTTCCCAGACTCGCCTTAAAGTTTCCTAAAAAACTCAACCTGTCTTATGGCTCTGATCTTTTGCATTCCTCTTTCCTTAATCTATACAATAAAGCATTCCTTACAAGCTCTTAGTCAAGTATCTTATCCTTTATGAAAGTTTGTTTAACCTCCTTCCTCCTACTTGGGATCTTCAATAACTCCCCTGAAGTTTTATTATATCTCAATATTTCTATAGAACATACACTACATACTCTTTCATTTTTCAATGTTTTTCTCCCCTACTAGACTAGAATACTATGTCTTTGCATTATTACCATCTAACACTGAACCTCAAACAAACAGGGAGTAGTAACTGTTGAATGTACAGGTTAAGGCATGAACAGAACTTAACTACTTGATCAGAGGAAAGAGGAAAGAGAAAAGTACTTCTCATATAGACTGACTTACCTGTTTGGAGTTAGTTAAATACAGTTTTGCTCCCAGATTTAAAATCTGCAGTTTTACGAGATCGTCTTCACTTGTAAAGCTTTTAGCCATCTTTCTCAAAACATCAGGGGCAATTTTAGGAACTCGCTCACAGTTTTCTCCAATTAGCCAAAGAATACTTGCTCTAGCCACAGGAACCTAATAGAAACAGATTATAAGAAATAAGAAAATCAGTCTCCTTAATATTAGTATAAGAAAGATTTTAAGTATTATAAAGGATTTACATCTATTCATCATTAAATGCATATCCAGGAAGTGCTCTTACATTTATAAATTTTCCTTAGTTATCAAAAAATAAGCACACAGGTAATCTAATTAAAATAGATTTCAAAGAGAAGGCCTCAGAAAAGATTCACACAGTAAAAACCACTGGTCTGGAATTCTACCAGAGGATGGAAAATGCTTGGACCAAATCTGACTGACCATGCAGATGCTTCTAGATTGTTTATCACTGCTTTTGTGCTGTAACAGTAGAAGTGAGTCATTGCAATGAAGATTAAAAGGGTCTCAAAATCAAAAATACCAATTACCTAGCAATTTATAGAAAGGTTTGCTGATCCCTGCTTTAGAGCAACAACTCTCAAACTTCAATGCCACAAAAACATCTAAGGTTCCTTACTAAAAATAGCAGGTTTCTGTGGTAGAACTAAGGAATCTATTGCATTAAGAAACACCATAGATGATTCCTAAAACAGGTGGTCCACAAGCCACATTTTGAGAACGTGACTAATATTGTAAAAGGGACAGATCCATTTACAACTACAATTCCAAATCAAAATTGTTACTATCCTCTAGGTATATTCATCTATCGTACTAGAAATAAATCACACTGTAGATCATCAATGTCTGCTTGTAAAATCATGAACCCTTGTCTGTTATTTGGTCAATAGAAGAAATAGAGATAAATTTGTCCAACATTGCACTTTGGCATTATGTTTTTAAAATAAAGTACATTTCGATATAATTTGTTTTCTTAAAAACTGCATTCCTACAAATTGGAAACCTTCCATCAGTACCATTAAGACCAACATTTTAGAGTATACAAATTAGTTTTATTACTATTTGCTTATTTGTATCCTCCCCCATGAGGAATTTGAGAGGGTATGTAAATTAGTTTCTGCGAACATTTTCACCTTACATAGAAAATTTGCCTGCTGTAATAAGTGAAAAGGTTGAAGGCTATCATTAAATGGTAGGATCATGAGAAACGGCAACATTCTTTTTATGAAGTCTTTTTACAACTTCTCAAAGTCTTAATATTTTCTGAATAGTTTTCACAGTTATTCACAGTGTGATTGCAAGAGAAAATAGTGAGAATAAAGACCTTTCCATAGCTAAAATCTTATCGCAATATCTACCATCTCAAATTCTTTCAAAATACCCACTTCCTAACATAATGTGAAAATATTAACAAATATCCAAGTTGAATCATTCACCAGAATCAAAATGAGGTCATCAGAAAAACTTTAAAATAAAAAGTATATATTTCTATGTTTCCTAACATATTTATAATAGCATCATCTTTAAATTATTACTTAGAATAAGTTTAGTAAGATAGAAGAGATAAGTCTACTTATGAAATATAAAAAGGTCTAAATGCTATTACAAATCTATTCATGCAGTGTGATAAAACTAATATCCTTACTGTATACTGATTTCTGGAAAGAAAGAGGTTATTTCTAATGTTCCAAAGGTTACACTGCATTAAGACCTTACTCCCAATTTATTATTTTAAATTGGGCTAAAGAATAGTAATTGAGTGGTACATTAAATTTTCCAGTATGGAGCAATTCAAGTTGCCTGCAATAATGAAAGGTTCTTCTAAATAAGAATATATGAGCAACTTCAGATTTCAGTTATGCTAGATTTATTTTTCTTAAATATTTTTTATATATTACTAGTATAAAAACTAGAATTCTATGACATCACAATCTATTTCCCCATTTGAAGCAATTTTCCTCTGGTGGGACACTTATAATTCTCTTTTGCAATTAAAAAGACAATCCAAAATGAAGTAAGGTTTTAAAAGATTTTGTTCATATTCATAAATAAACCAAAATTGAAATAACAACATTCAATATTCTAAGTATCATAATGCATACATTTAAATTTTTCATTTTTAAAAATAATCAAAAATCAATAAATTTTAATGACTACGATGAAAATCTTGTGAGGATAGTGGTGTAGAGGATAATATTTAGAATTTTCTAAGAATGGAGCTAATAACATCCCATGTAATAAACATTTTAAAAACTTGTAAGAGAAAATTATTCTACAAAAAAAATTAAAAATCGATGCAAGAATATTTATTTATACCAAACTCTTGGTAATGGCATTTTATTAAAAAGCTTATTGGGAAACCGACAAAGTCAATATTTCTGTGCATTTTGCTAGAATTGGAGTCCCAAGATTTTCAGATTCCAGCCCTCCCTCTCTCAAATTAGAAAATTAGTCACTCTTTATTTGCCATGATTGTATCAACCACAAAATAGATAGGAAAACTGAACTAAAACCAACAAAGATACACACCCACGAGACACTTGTATGTGTGTACAGTCATATATGATATAATACTTTCATTATGAATTTCTGCTTTTCAGTATTATCAAAGACAAACTGGATTGTAAATGACTTAGCCTGATTCTTTATTCTGAATGTCCTTAGCAAGTGGTTAAGTGCACTTTTCAAATCTTCTACTAGAGGCAGCTTCCACTGCCATTTTAAACCATTAATATGTCTAGAGTGGGGTGAAGATTCCTGGTTTACCACAGTAGTTATAAAAGACATCTAGAAATATTTTACAGATCACTCTGTAAGCAGATCAATTTAAAAAACTATTGTGTTTCAATACCAGTTCACTGCACAGCGCAACAGTCTAAAGTAACTTCTGCAAAAGCATTGATTTTATTTAAATTTGTCAAAGGCAAAATCAGACATTTAGACACAATGCATACCAACAGCAAATCGGGTGCAATATTCTGTATCTGGACTTAATATACAATAAAACTTAAGCCTGAGTTATGTTAGGTTGGAAGGGCAAGGAAGGATAACTTTTTTAAAATGGAAGAAAACCAGTGAGGCACCTGGGCAAGGAATATATAAAGAGGTATTTTAACACTACTTAGTAGTCCTTATAGATTAATCTCCCAATTGTTCTTTTATAATACAAAATCCCCACCTGTCCCATTAAACATTATGTGAAATCCTATTAGAGCAATCTTCAGGTAGTATGCTTTTTATTCTGGAAGAGCTTTAACACCAAAAGTAGTATTTAAAACAAATGAAGGACACACCAAAGGATAAAATATTCACAATCAGAACACATAAGGTAAGTGTACTACAAGCATAACAATTTGAATGAATTCCAAAAGAAGAGTAAATTTAAACTATAATTCTCATATTTTCAACTATGCTACATAAGTACATAGCCAAGGATTCAAAGTCTTGAATAGGATAAAATCTACACTTCTTTTGAAAATTACATAGCTAATATTTACTGGGATTTTACAACTTGCCAGTCACTGTTTTTGAGAACTTCACATATTTTCTTAACCCATCATTGATAAAGGCCTATAAAATAAGCTCTACCATTATTCCCACATGATATAAAAGAAACCTGAGAACCAGAGGGGTTAAAAAGTTTGCTCACATTTCATTGCTTTTTAGTGGTCAGAACCAAGACTGGAACTCCAAGTCTGAATTCAGAATTCATATTATAACACTGAGTAGAGACAAAGTGAGAACAGCAAACTAAAAAGGTCAGCCAGTAAGGCAAGACTGGTTCTGGCCTTAGATTTATCGTGTGTATCATGGAGGTAGATAATTTCATCTTAATGGACTTCATTTACTCAAACAAAGGATTGTTCCTGTGTTCCCTATTCTCCTGCTATCTTGTGCCATCCCTGTTGTTTCCCCAAGAGCCAAACTTTTCAGCTGAATTTGAACCCTATCCATCTGCTTTTCGAATCCATTCTCTTATACTGTACACAACACACAATCTTTATGGGAAGTTGTAGCTCTAGTTATTAGAATCAACAATAAGAGTAGATATGAAGACAAAATAACCAATGGCAAGAGAAGGTAGAAGCTCAGATCTAAGTAACTGATGTCTTACTATTGTTAGCTTTAAGATAAATACACAACTGCCATGAAGCTTTAATAATTCCCTGTGGGGGAAAAAAATTTGCCACCAGGTGTATTTAAAATTAGTCTGAAATGGCAGGCTCTTAGCCTTGCAATTCACTACCTTTCTTTATACAAATATCCATCTGAAAAGATTCAGAGTACAGATTACCCCTCTACAAAGAAGGAAATAATATACTCTCTCCCAAACTACAACCCTATTCATAAGAGAACATTAGTTGGCAAAACAAACCAACACTCAAGGGTCAGGCATAGCAAAAGGCAAACACAATGGGTAAGAAAATGGATGAAGAGTTAGAAGAAAACCCAGCAGTGTGTGTAATAACAGAACCCACAAGGAGAGAATGTTTTAAAAGGGAAGAATTGACTAGCACAGTTAAATACTAACAGAAGATCAAGGAATAAATGGAAAGAAAATTATCTACTAGATTTAATAAGTAGGAGATAGTAACCTTGGAAAAAACAGAATTAGTGTAGTTTTGGGGAGTCAAAAATCAGATTGTGATGGGTTGAGGAATGAGTGGGAAGCAAAGAAATTCTTTTCAGATAATTTCTTTAAAACATTAGTTTTAGAGATAAGAACATGAAGTAAATGACAGCAAACACATGTAGTACCACTGTGTGCCAGGTAATGTTCTAAGAGCATTATCTATAGTAACTGAAGTAATACTTACTATATCTTAGGCTTTTTTTGTTTGTTTTTTACTATCACCATGGGGAAAGTAAGGTATACAGCTGTAATGTGAAGACAGAGCTGGAAGCAGGGCCAGGATTAATATATTTTTATTTAATTTTTTTTGGGGGGGGGTGCTGAGGATCGAACCCAGGGCCTTGTGCTTACAAAGCAAGCACTCTACCAACTGAGCTATCTCCCCAGCCCCTTTATTTAATTTTTTTACAAAATTTTTTATTTACAAAAAACCTGTAAGGAGAGTAAAAAGAATTTCTGGGTGTCCTCCATCCAGATGTCCCAAATGTGAACATTTTTACTGCATTTGTATTATTTATCTTTCTACTTACACACATATATTTTGCTTTCTTAACTGATAAAAGCTATGGTATATACACAGGATATATATTACCTATTCTATGGGTTATAATTTCTTGTTATAACCCAAAATACTTCCATATAAACATCATAAACTAATGAAAAGGTTATAGAACCACTGCAAAATAGTTTTAAAATTGATAAATTTTACACTAAAATCAATACTGCTGTCTAATGTGCAGATTTTACTGAAGTTCTGATTTGTTTCTACAATAGAAAAAACAATTTTATGTTGCACAGTACTGTCAGGTCCATTTTAGTCTCTTAATCTGAAATACTGAGATTTTCTTTGCATCTCATAACACTGACATTTTTAAACAAATATAATCCAGTTATGCTATAGAATACTCTTAGCATGGATTTGTCTCATGCTTCCCAAAGATTAGATTCAAATCATTCAGTTTTTTTGGGGGGGAGGTGGGGGTACTGGGAATTGAACTCAGGGGTACTCAATCACTAAGCTACATCCCCAGCCCTATTTATTTAGAGACAGGGTCTCACTGAGTTGCTTAGTGCCTCGCTTTTGCTAAGGTTGTCTTTGAACTCAAGATCCTACTGCCTCAGCCTCCTGAGATGCTGGGATTACACACATGTGTCACCATGCCCTGCTCAAATCATTCACTTTTAGCAGGAATGAAAGGGCACTGATGCTGAATTCTTTTCAGCATATTATATCAAAAGATACATGATCCCAATATTAACAATGTTAACTATGTTCATTTAATTAAGGTAGTGCCTGCCAGGTTTCTCCACTGTAACTCATTATTTAACCTTTTAACTAAGAAGTAGTTTATGAGAATTTATCTCGAGATAGTACAAATATCATGTTACTCCTCAAATTTTCACCCACTAGTTTTTAGTATTTGCTGACAATTATTGTCTGAACAATTGCTATGGTTAGCAGATGGTGATGATTCTAATTCCATCATCCCTTCTACATTAATCAGTTATTTAAGAATTGTAAGTTAAAGTTATTTTTTCTCTATTTACTCATTTATTAATTTGTTCACCCATTCATCCCTCCATTTATTCCAGTGCAGACATAGATTCTTACCTATTCTGTGGGATATAATTCTTCACTATCATTTTTTCTGTTGCTGAAATTGGCCAGTAGGAGCCCCATGTCCCTCTAAGTTTGCTATTATGTCCTTTTGACATGTCTCTATTCTATGAACACTTTAGAGAATGGTACTTAAAAACCAAAATCTACCATGAAAAGAAATGAAGTGCTACATTCTACAAGACGCATGAACCCCCTTAAAAACATGCGAAGTGAAAGAAGCCAGAAACAAAAAGTCGCATACTATATGATTCCATTTATATGAAATATCCAGAATAGGAAAATCCATACAGGACAGAACGAAGATTAGTGGTAGCCAGAAGATAGAGTGAAGAGAGACTACTGGGTAATTTCAGAAATAGAAATCTTTTCTTTAGGGGTGATAAAAATGTTTTGTAATTACTTAGTGGTGACGGTTGTACAACCTTATGAGTATGCCAAAACCCATTGAATTATATATTTCAAAAGTTAAATTTTATCTTCTGAAATTATATCTCAATAATAAAACAAAACATGATCTCATCTCATGATCACAAAGTACTCATTGGTACTGGAGCATTGTTTCCAGGCCTGTATAAGGGAAATAAATGTTTGTATGTTTATATTCACACATGACACAAGTTTGGATCAACACATATGAACATATACACTCAAATAACATCTATCTATCTCTCTATAAAAAGTCATGAAGATCACACTGCCCTCTTCAATTGCATCCCAACACTTCAGGGTTCATTCCATCCCTTCCCATTTTCAGATCTGTAATTCCCTCCTTAACATTATGAAACTTTAGAACCAGAATTTAAACCCAGACACCTCAGCTCTCTTTACCATTACAGTGGAGAAAGACCACTTATTTTAACAAATATAGTTTACTGAGTAAAATTTACTAGAACTTGGCAAATGCTTCTTAGTGAATACTCACAGTGATACTGTCCAAGAGCTTGGCCATATGTTTAATAATTTCTCCATGTTGTGCAGGTTGCATTTGTAGTAATTTCTTTATAACAACTACACTTTCAGCAACAACTATTTCTGAAAGACACAGAGATTATTCATATTAAATTCAATTTAAATACAATATGCTTGATGAAATGTAAAACCAGCAAAACATTCTGCATGTCTTAAAAGACTAGGTGAAAAATACAACCATGAATGTACACTCAGACTTTTTGAGTAAAAATGTCTTAAGAAGACGACTTAACTTCAATCTAATCTTTAACCTCTGTTGCTGTCTCCTAGCTTCTGTTACCCCTTTTCCGTCTCCGCTTCTCTGTCAAGAGCAGCTGAGGTTGGATTCTCCTGCTCACCATATTGTACAATGTGTTTGGCTTTTAACCAGAACTTGCAAATACTGTATTTTGAATCCCACCAAATAATAGTTACAAACAACTATGTATACACTAAACAACATTTCCTCCATTCTATAAAAACCAGTAATTAAAAATTGTTTTCATTAATATTGTCCAGAAAAGTGAGTGGTAAAATTAGTTTTAGTAGGAAAGGTGTTACTGTAGAAATACCATGGACTTCATGCTAGAGCACAGAGCCAAAAAGGGTGGAATTGTGAGCTGGACTGTCTCCACCTGTTTTGTGAACCCACTCTGCCTATCTCTCCCTAATTCTATGCCCTCAGTGACTGACCTGTAGACTCCATCAAGCAGACTCTAATGTCCCTGGATTCTAGCTGTGTCTAGGCAAAAGGAAGCGTAACAGGAGGTGGGGGGGAGGAGCACTTATTATTAGGAATCCTTTCCCTGCTAGCATCACTAGTAGCAACTGCACTGAAGGTATCAGTTCTTGTGAGTAGATCTCTCTATGAGATCTGGTAGCTGGCTCTGCTCCCCACACCCCTTCTCTTTAATCCTCTGTGTGGTAAAGGTTTCCCACTATTGCTAGTCAATAGCCCAAGAGTGCTACACTATACCTTGTTGTTTTCCCTTAATCCTGCCCACACCTTATAAATAGTCCTTCAGTAACTTCTCTTTAATCACCCCTTTTAAATGTGCTGATTCTTGCCAGGATCTAATTAATACAATTAATTGCTATTGGAAGTGGCAAAGAAGCAGATCTTCAAATTGAGATTTGAGGATTGAGCTGTCACACTAAAGTGGTTAATCACAGATCCACAGTTACCCTTTTGGTGGCACCAGTAGAGAAATGTAATATAACTAATCTGAACACTGGACCTTGGGGAATGACTTTTACTTAAACGATTATTAATGTCATTGACACCAAAGAGGTAACCCAACACTGCCATTACTTACAATCCTCTAATTAATAGTTTCATAGATTTTAGAGATTCCCCTGACACACACTACAAAGGTTTCTTTTAAGAGCATTGAAATAACACGACTTGTGTCCTGTTACATTTTTCTTTGGTATATTTTTTATCTAGCTCCCTTTAAAAGTATAAATTAAATTCATATCATTATAGTCATTTAATAAATACATGTATTTCAAACTGCATACCTCTTTCTGCAATGGAATAAAAATTAATAAATATTAAATAACTATTAACTAACATTAACACTTTAGCTTACAAAATGTTATCATAATTTATTTTCTTCTTATTGTAATATAAGGTAGCTACCTTATTATCATTTCAAAGATGAATAAAAAGAAATGCACTGGAATTATATGACATTGTCCAGAATTCAAACTCAGAACCAAGGAGTATCTTTCTATTCCTAATAATGCTCTGTGTTACTATGAGCAGGTACTACTTTTACATACCACCATCACTCATTGGTAAAAGGAAAAACAAGATAAATCAGAATGAGACACTTTCCTCATCTAACTTATTATGTTCTGGTAGGAAAAAATAAAATGGTTATGTAAATAAGTACTACACAAAGCAAAATATGGTAAGTACAGTTTTAAAGAAAAGCATAAAATATATTTTTTAAAAGTAAATTATTATAAAACTTGCTAAAGTAAAAAAACAATGTTGCATAATTTTAATTATCCACATAAAAAGGGAGGATTGTCAATAGTTGATACATACACATACACGTGACATCATTTATCGTCTGGACCTAAATCAGTTTTCTATTATAGCTGTCAAAAATTACCACAAAGAGTGATTTAAAACAACACAAGTTTATCATCTTGTAAGACACAGGTCTTATGGAGCTAAAATCAAGATGTTGACAGGGCTGAAAGCTCTAGGACGAAAATGTATCTCCTGTCTTCCAACTTCTAGAGGCTACCCACCTTGCTTGTTTCAAGGTACCCTTCCAGCAACCACATCATTTTGATCTTTATTTCTGGTATCTTCTGACTTTCTTGCCTCCTTCTTTTCCTTATAAGGATTATTTAGGATTACTTTGGGCCCATTCAAACAATCTACCCACCTCTTCAAATAATGAAACCTGAACTTCAGCATATCTACAAAGTCCCTTTTGTTATATAAGGTAACACAGTCACAGATCCATGCATTAGAACCTGTGCAAATACAAAATTTTTAAGGGTGGGGGGGTGTGGCGGGTATTATTCTATCACAGCTCCTCATTCTCTTCAGTTATTTCCAATTCTACCCTACTTTTCCTTTATATTCTGTCCTGGTTTCCAAAGATCTCAGCACTGTGCTGTTACTCTATCAGAAGCACAAAATAATCCTATATTTTCAACCTTTCCTATTTTTCTCTTTGTCCTCAATAATTCGATAAAATATAATCTACTATTATCTCCACTTAAAAAGTGAGTGATCTAGAGCATAAGCAGACTGGGTAATTACTCAAGGCAGAATTAAACATAGGTACTCTAGTTATACATGTAAACAAATAGCTGGCAGCAGTATAAGTGGCAGTATATGGGAAGAGTATAGTATATTTATTTAATATAACTATCTCTTTCTATTAGACTGTGAACTCCTTAAAGGCAGGAACCTTTTATGAGCTAAATGAATCTATTCAACACTTATTAAAACCTCAACTGACTCAAGTCCTTAGCAAATGCTTATTGAATTATTAAAAAAAAAAAAAAAAAACAACTGAACACAATTTAAAAATAGACTTCTATCCCAACTTTTTAGTTCACAGTAGATAGCAACAGGGCGATTCAGACAAGCAAATTTTGTTAACATGTACCTAAAATAAATTATCTTAGGCTTATTCTAAGCCTAAAGAAATGTAAATTTCTCCCACAAAAGTTTTATAAAAACATTGCTTATCAAATTAATCTTAAAAAATGGTAATACACCACCTTAGAGCAAGCTTCAATCTGCTTTGAAGATTCTCCCCATGCCAAGAAGGTTAAAATCAACTACACTGAGGCAAGCAATAACCACAGATCCAAGAAGGATATGTTAAATATCTGTAAAAACTGGAGTCTAAATGCTATTCCTGAGACTTAAGTATACTTTGTCTGAAGAGATGATGAGATATTCACTTGATACAACAAAAGACTCACAGATTTTGAGTCCCAAAAGATCTTACAAATTTAAAGAAAATGCAGCTTCATTCATAGAATTTGTTCCTAACACTAGATGTTTTTAATAAGAAGGTAAAAGAGATCTGGTTGTCAGGAGAGGTCACTTAAAATTTTTTTAAGTATTTTTTTAATATTACTGATTTTAATATAAATATTTTCCTTATTTATTTTAACTCTCACTTTTACTGAACCAGATTTCCAAACTACTGTTGGTCCCTTACTTATGAATTTTTAACTTTACCGTGCTAGAAAACTGATTGGCAGATTCATTAGATACCATACTTTAAATTTTGACTTCGGATCTTTTCCAGAGCTGATGAGAACGATGAGGTCTGATACCCACTAGAGATGCTGGGCAACGGCAGCAGCAAGCACAGTTCCTGGTCAGTCATGCAATCACAGGGGAAAACAACCCATAATCTACAGTGTGCTGTGTGGCTAAGCAACGATGTTTGATAGGTTAGGCATATTAAATGAATTTTTGACCTAATATTTTCAATTTATGATGGGTATACTGGGACATAACCTTGTCATAAGTTGAGGAACATCTGTACCACAAAAAGTATAGAATATATGATAAAAAGACAGTTAAATCAGGTGTTATGGGCTAATAATAATTTTGCAATCAGAACCCAGACAATTCAATTAAAGTCTGTTAATATTTGAACTATTAAAACATTTGAACAACAGAAAAAACTTGTGGCTATAAAGAGAATGTTGGTTTGCTAACAACAAAAATCTAAATATTAAAACATCAGAATTAAAATTAGTATATCCTCCTAAATTTTGTAAGTGATTATAGATGATTAGTCCCCCATTATCAAATTATGACAGTATCTTTTCTTGAACATGCTATAGGAGTAGAATATTTTTTAAAACAAAGTAAAAATTATCTTTGGAAGCATTAATGCTATGTTGAAGCAGAAACAACTTGAAGATTTCACACTGGGAAAAAAAGATCAAAAAGTAAAACTGAGAAAAATCTGAATATAACTTTTATTTGAAAGAAATATCAGTTTCCAAACTAATTTCTGATACTTTTTAATATGTGACTAAGTTTTAAAAGAACAATTAGCCTAGTGAACAACGCTTGGTTCAAAATCTTAAATAAATGTCATAGAACTATTTTCCCAAGGAGCGTATTTTATTTGGTCAAGAGAAAGTCATTATTAAAGATAAAGGAAAATAAAAAATGTTTTTAAAGTCACATTTTAAAGTGTTACCAAGAAGCAGAGATAAAAAGGATGCAACTGTTAAAAACTGAAATAGATGACATTTATTATCCATCTCCTCTAATTACCTTATATAATAGACTTCTTCAAAAATGTATCTCCTTGACAATCTTCATTGGAACTTAGAGTTTTAATACTATGTCTAGTAAAATGTTCTATTGTATTATATCTTGAGTTTATAAGCGCAAACTGATAATTTTATGTTTACAACAAAAATCACTGTTACTTGGGAATAAATATTGTTTGAATTTTTTTCATGAGAAATACATTACAGTTTCCTAAAAAAAATCTGCCACGTGGGAAAAGATAATCTACACATGGTCTGGGGATAGCAGAATTATTGTGATGGAAAGTTATTTTTCAAATAAAATATAAAAAATAATTTTTCTTGTTTTGCTTCATGGCTGCTATGTCATATGTATATCTGTCTAGACATGACATAATTATATTTAAAATTCCACAAGTAATTTCAATGATTTTACACAGAAAATTATACCTTTCCTCTTTTAAAAATCCCATTTTAATCAAATCCATAATGAACATCTTCTAAATAAATTATTTGGAAGGTAAAAAGGTAATTCACCTTTCTTTCTTTTTTTCTCTAAATAGCCCCACTTATTCCAAAGTCATAGCCACAGAAAGAACTGACAGTTTACCACCAGTCACCTATTTTGTTAGATATTACGTATCTAGTTTCTTAGAATGCTTAGATACTATTTTGCTTAAAAACATAAAGTGATACAGATTGATGGCTTTTAAATCTAGTTAATCTTGAATACAAAATTATTAGATAAATTTCTGGGGGAAAATGCAGAAGGTACGCAGTTGATATATTTTTTTGATCTAGCCACTTATCTATGTTGTGAAGTCATTTGCCTGCTTTTAGCACCCTCTGCAGGTGAACCAATATCATGCATAACTTAGGTGTCATTGTCTAACTTTTTCCTCATAAATTTAAATAGTACCAAAGGGAAAAAAAAGCAGTAAAATAAACCTTTATGGAAAGGGTTACAAGAAAGATGATTAAATAGTGAAGAAGTAAAATGAATTAAATTTTCTTAGCTGAGGCAAGACAAACAATGTTTGTGAATTATCTGGTTTATTTAAAAAATAGAATGTGCATTTCAAGACTAACATTGATATTTGTTGTGACCATATTACTGATGCACAGGGAAACTAAAATATAAAACTTGAAGATCATATTAAGAATATTCAAATTATAAAGTACTTGAAGATAAATAAAACTATAAACTTACCATCCCTGTTGGAGAGCAGGCATACCAGGCCATTGAGGCAGGTGTCTGTCACGTCTGAGATATTGGTTGCACATCTGCCTATAGTCTGAATAGTGGCTGCTGCAAATTGTTTATCCTGACTTTTCACGTAGGTCTAAAAAATATTATTTCAATTACTTAGTAGTGCTAACAAGTGAACCCAAAACACCCTATTTCATTAAGTTTTGTCAATGCAGAAGAATCCCAGAACACATATCTTCTCAAAAGCACAACAGAATGCCCAACTAATGACTTAATTTTTTTTTTCTCCTGAAGAATGTGCCTATAGAAAAAGCACATTTTCAAGCCAGGCTCACTCACCTGTGGCCACAATGGCTTGAGATTCCAAAACAGAGAGTGGGGAGCAGTCACCCAAAGATAGCAATTAGTTTTAGGGCAAGGTTGAAAGAGATGATGAGAACTCTCTCTTTGGAGGTTTCAGTTCATTTAACCAGCAACATCTGTGAATCTACAGAAAAAAAAAGGCTACTCTTATAGAAACACTAAATCTAAAAATGGGGCTAAGAGGAAGAAAAGAACCAATATGCTATTAATAGTTTACTTTCAAAGGGTATCAGGATGGTTGTAAAACTACAATATCTACAGTGAGTGGTATTTAAAAAAAAAACTGTAAATACGCTGTTTAAAACAAAGTAAACCACAATAGTTTTAAAATATATTTTCTTTTAAAATATACTGTAGTGAGTATATTTATAAAATTTAAGGAAATCAATGGTTTAGCAAAAGGAACCAAAAATATTTTCACAAAATTTACTCTAACCTTTTTATAACCTTCACTAATTTAAAACTAAGCTTTTATTACTTAAGAGAAATGAGATATACTTTTAAAATACATCTTTATATTTTATATATTATATATAAATGGAATTTTAAATTCTTTTTTGACTTAAATTTCTAAGATTTCTAACCTCAAATGAGAAGTAACTAATGTAAAATTAACACTGATTATCTTAAATGCAAAAAAAAAGTATTAAAACAGTATCTAAATGACAAATAGAGGAGAAAAAAATCTAAGAATATCTTAAAAATATAAAAATTTAATGAAAATTGTACCATGAAAGCAATTAAATGTTAAAGTATTAAATTAAATTAATTAAATCTTAGTTTCATGAATACTAGTTGTATTTTAAAATATTTCCCAAATAGATTACTAAAATCTCACAAAAATATATTTATGAGTCTTTGGAAAAAATTCCTACTTTACTCAAAAAGTTATTAAAAGCAAATTGTACATAACCACAAACATAATACATGAACAGAGAAATAAGGTACTAAGATTTAGACAGTGATACTAATAAATACATGAAGGTTGGGGACACAGTTCAGTGGTAGAGTGCTTGCCTAGCATTGTGTGAGGCCCTGGGTTGAATTCCCAGTAAAACATATACACACACACACACACACACACACACACACCCTATGAACAAAAGTGAATACATGAAGCTGAAGAAAGAATGTATTTAAAAGTTCAAAATGGACTCAATAAACATCCTGATAATAAATGAAATAACTGAATCAAGAACATTCTGAAATAGAGCAACTGTGTGAACTCTATAAAACTAAGATAACCAAGACTCTCTTCGCACAATCCCAAAAGATTTGACAAAGGACAATGAAAGGATACCCAAAGAGATACAAGGGACAAGAGGAAAAGGTCTTGGTAAGATTAAAAAATAATAATAATAAAATAAAAAAAAATAAAAGCAAAAAAATTGTAAGAATAACACAAGACACTAACTAAAATAAAAATTTTTTTAAATTTTTTAAAAAAGTAAGGATAGAAAGATCAGTAGAAAAAAGGGAAGAGAAGCAGGGAGGGAGGAGAGGTGGGAATGGGGAAACACTGGGAACTAATTACAGCAAATTATATTCCATGCATTTTAAAAGGTCAGAATGAATCCTAATGTTATATATAATCAAAAAGAAACAATAAAAGTCAAACAAATGTAATAAACTTACACTGAAGATGATAAAATAATCGAATTCAAGCAATGAACTACAACTATAAGTACTGAACAAGAAATTGAAATATTTTCTGGCATATGAAAATGAGTGGGTCTATAAGCCATCCCAATTTTATCAGAAATTTTTCTAGAAAAAATGTACAGCCAGAAAAGTAGCATAATCCAGTTTAGAACACTCATGGATACCTCAAAAAATTCGACTACTCCTGAAAACAGTGTAAGACCACATAGTTATAAATAAATACAGTGATCATATTTAAAAAATTTAATATAGTCTTAAGGATGGGTTATGGCAACAAAATAAGTTAAATTTATAAAAGTTGAGGTTTAATTTTTTTAAAAAAAATCCTGTTAGGGCATAGTATGTGATTTATTTTTGCTGATGGGATGTAAAACTCACAATAATGATATAAGGTTTTGTATTGCTGTGTTCCACTAGTAAGGTTTCATACCTGATCCTTCCATCATGAAGGGTATAGTGTCCATGAAATAATTACTGAAGAATACTTTTTAGAGAAATATAGTAAGGAAGCATCTTATCCATCAGCAAAAATAGTTTAAAAATGCAAATAAAAAATAACAATGAAAACAACAATTTACAAAATCACAGTAGAACAAGTATAAACCAAAAGATTTTTGAGCTCCACGTGAGTTAAGAGGAGAGGTTCTTAAAAAATCAAAGGTCAACTAAATAGGGACAATCAAAATTTCATGCATGGAGAGTAAGTAAAGACATACAGATAATGATGATAGTATGAACAGACAGAATTCTTAACAGAAACAAATCTTGAACAAAGAGGTAAAAGCTAATATCTTTCAAATTTTATGAATATCAAAGGAAATAAAATACCATTCTTATAAATTATATTTATTATATTTATTCTTGAATATTTGTCGATTTCCTAGTTGTTAACCTTGTCCCAAATCACTATTTTATTTATACAATTATAAAACTGAGAAAGATGTCTGTAAGAGTGAACACATTTTAGATGTTATTTTATAATTATCATTGTATACAAACCTGAAATTCCCGTAAAAGAGTTGATATGTTGGCTTCATTTGCTAAGTTTGTCAAAATTTCAAGCTATAGTAGAAAAATAGAGAAAAGAAGCATCTTAAAACACAAATAAAAAGATGAATTGAATAGAGGCTAGGCATTTAATTCAAAGTTAATTTCTATTTTTTAAAACTCACATGGTCACAAATGTGACAAGTCATTATATCCTTCAGGTGAACTTAAACCTGTCTCCTTATGTCTACAAATTGAAGACTAGATAATTACATAGTTCTCAAAAAATAATTAAGAATAGTAGAATCCTACATCTTCATTGTTTGTCCTAACTTTACAATTTAAATCTAATTAAACAACTTAAGCTTGTTTGACTTTAGTTTTTCACTAATGAAGTTAGAAAACAATTCATTCTCTATGTTAATATTTCTATTTTCCACAAAACAAATAATTCTCTTGTTTTACACTCCTATACCCTACCACCCCAAAGACTTGATATTTTAATTTTCTCATTTGAGTTTACAGATATAAATGGGAAGTTACAAGTTCATCTCCAATGGGTTCACTAAAAATATGTGGTTTTGTTCATTAAAAAAATTAATCTGAAGAAAGGTACAAAAAAGAAACAGAACACAGGAGACAAACAGAAAACAAAAGGTATAGACATAAACACATTTATAACCAGAATTACATTAAAAGTAAATGATTTAAATACTCCAATTAAAAGGCACAGATTGCAGAAAAAGTTCTTCACATAGTCTGAGTATGAGACTTTTTATAAATTATATACTGGAATATTTTCTACAGGTTATAGCTTGACTTTTCATTAATGTTATGAGAATATTTTAACTTTTTGGACAACTTTTTAAAAATAATTGGAGATAATCTATGTAAATGATCTATGAAAAAGCTACATGTATAATAAAAGAATTATTTTTTTCTCTAAACTATTTGAGACTAGTGTTGCTAATATATTGCCATATCATACCCAAATACTTCTGTGTGCATTTCTGATAAACATGGACAGTTTCTACAGACCACAATAAAACCAAGAAAATTAGGAAATTAACACTAATGCCTTATTTACATGTATGGCATTTAAGTTTCACTTTCTAATAATGCATAATAAAAGGTTCTAATTCAATAGCACATATACTATTTAGTTGTCTCCTTCAGTCAGTTCTTCAGTCTTTCAATTTTCATGACCTCGAAACTTTTCATAATTACAAAAGTTTTTTATAAAGTATGTTTTAATTTGTGCCTTAAATTTTCTTACCATTAAACTCAGTTTTCATGAGGATAACATTCTGCTTCAATATTTAAAAATAGTTCATCCTTTCCCCATTGGTTTGGAATGTTTCCTATATAGTTACAACATATGTGGAAATGTTTCACATCTATTAGTGTGTTCTACTCTATTCTGTTTACTTTTCTGTCTAAATGTCAAAGGGTTTAATTATTACAGTTTTATATTTAACTTCACTCTAGATCATAGTTATCATTCCCTGAAAATACTCTTTCATAATCTCTTGTTAGCATAATCTCGTCTTGCTCTTTGTCTAATCCCAAATTTCAACCTAACAACTCATCTAGCAACTAGTAACAAAAACTTCACAAAAATACACCTCGATATCACCTTTCTCAGTTCTCCCTGAGAATTAGCCTCCTCTTTGTATTTATCACAGCACTGAATTCCAATCTATCATTTAAAATATGCAGTACAAAAATTATCTACTTACTCCTTCAGTTCCTGTGAGTTATTCAAGGTGTAGACGGTAGCATTGTCTTAACTTTATATTTTTTGAATGTAGCATAGTAACTAGCATGTAATAATAGAGACTGGAATGTATAAAGAAAAATCCTTGAATGTATCTAGACTTTTATGAAACCAGGACTCTATTTTGCATATGCTAGAAGCTATAGAAATACCACTTCAAAGTATACAGTTAAGAGCATCTGAAAAATTAAAAGCATACACACCTTCAGTGTCTTGATCATAGTTGGATCGGTTGACCTAACATAGAAACTCTTCAGGTAAGGTTCAAACATGCCCTAAATTGAAAAAATAAGTATATAAATACATTTATGATGCATTCATTTGCCTCTTAAATTATATATTCACAATGCACATACCTTTCTTTGAATTGACATAGTTGCTATATTTTGTAGGACAATATACTGCACCTCCCTAGAAGTTAAAAGAGAATTTTACTGGGTATACTTTCTAATGCAACATTTTAAGTAAACAGTATGATAATGAAAAAGATTGAGCAGTAACTTCGTAATAAATGAAACTCTTTTTTTTTTTTTTTTTTTTTGTGGTGCTGGGGATCGAACCCAGGGCCTTGTGCTTGCAAGGCAAGCACTCTACTGACTGAGCTATCTCTCCAGCCCATAAATGAAACTCTTAATATTCAAAGTTTTTACTAAATCATATATTTAAGCTTTGTTTAATATGCATTTTTCCTAAGAAGTACTAAAAAATTAAATGTGATTCATCATAAGGAAGACTAAAACCAATGTAAAATCATGACCTACCTATTGCTACGAAGTAAGCGCACTAGTGATTTAGAAATAATGCCAGCTTCTGATTTTGGCGATATGTGCCAGTACAACTGAGCAACTGCCATAACCACCTACAAAATAAAACATGAAAATAACAGGAATTGTGAACATTTTGAGCATTCTACAATTCCAAACACATTCTTACACATTATTTCCTTGAAACTCCTACAAAATCACAGTGACGTAAAATGAAATGTGGAATTCTATAATGAGTTAGGGAAGTTTCCCCCAAAAAATTCATGTCTACCCTCAGAAAGTAATCCTATTTGGATGTTCAGTCTCAGCAGATGTCATTAAAGACTGAGACTGGCTGGATAGGAATGGGCCCTGAATCCAATGCAAGTGTTCTTATTAGACACAGAAAATGGGAAGAAGAGGCAGAGATTAGAGTGAAGTTTCTCTACAGGTCTGGGAATGCCAAAGTTCCAGAAACCACCTACAGAATAGGAAAGAGGCACCTTCTTCCTCAGAGCCTCTAAGAGAAACCAATCCTATTTCTACCTTGACTTTGGACTTCTGGCTTCCTGAAATGTAAGAGATTAAATTTCTGTTGTTTTAATCCACTTAGTTTGTGGCAATTTGTATAGCAGCACTAGGAAACTAATTTATCTTCAGAAAAGAAAACAGATGTTAAATGAACTGCCCAAGTTGTGACAGCCAGTACAGGACAAAGCTCAAAGTGACACTCCATATTCCATGTTCCTCCTAGTACTGCTGCTACTGCTGCAGAGACTGGGAATCTTTACAGAATTGTAAGTGTGCCTTAATGAATCCAAATGCTTCAGGATAACAGTAAAAAATAGCTGAAATAAAAAAAAAATCAAAACATGTAAATTATAACTAAGGAATTAATACTAATTCACTTTTGCTAGGTTCATGAAGACCTAATAAATATATGACAGGATTTTTATGTACTCCTAAGTAGTACACAGCACACGAAGACACTTGAGGTAAAAAAAGACTTTCTTTGGAAACTAGAAAACATTTTAAAACTATTTTTTAAAAATGCAGTTTACAAAAGACAGCAAAATGAATTGACATAACTTTCCTATGTTCACATATAAATACATCACCAGTGAAACTCCATACCATTTACAACCTTTAGAATGGAATCCTAATTAGAATATGTTATACTCTATGTATGTATAATATGTCAAAATACACTCTACATCATGTATATCTAAAAAGAATTAAAAAAATTAAAACAAATGCAGTTTACAGGGCCCTAAATTTACAGTTGTTTTGCATTTAAAAAAAATTTTTTTTACAAGACTGACATATAGCTTTCAGACATTAGTTGGAAATTTTAGGAGTATAAAAATATTTCTTCACTTGTAATTTATAAATATAATTTAAAATGAAATTAAAATATTACATGAAAAGGTCAATTAATGATTGATCTAATCTACAAGGTGATAGTCATTTTCTAAAATACTAAAGCATATTGGCTAGTATTAGTATATTACAGAAAAAAAGCTGAAGCCTAATTTTAATATATTTTACAGATAAATATTAAAGTATTTTCCATTACAACAAGTCTAATCCTACTGGCAAGAAATTAAAGTGTATATATATCTCTATATATGTAGAGATTTCCTTTGGTATGTTATCTGTTTTAATATATTAGGTAGACCATGCCCAAATCCCGCAGGACCAAATCCCTTTCCTCGGTATTTACAAACCTAACAGTTTAAAGTTTCAATACTCGGGATTTGAAATGAACAGGCTAACTTGTAAAAATTTCTAGAAGGAAGCCCCAAATTCTAGAAAGACTAAAAATAACAACACAGGCCTTCCAGAGTCACATTTTCCACAGTCACATTATACATACTCTTAGGGAAGTGCATGCTATAAACACTATCCTATGCTTTTTTTTTTCTTCCTTAATACTGAGAATTGAACCCAGGGGACTTTACCACTGAGCTACGTCCTCTGTCCTTGTAAATTTTTATTTATTTTATTCTTGCTAAGTTGCCAAGACTGGGTTCGAACTTGCAATCCTCCTGCCTTAGCCTGCTAAATCGCTGGGATTACAGGAAAGCGCCAGCATACCCGGCTCATACTCCTATTTTTAACCATTCAGGCTGCTATCATTTTACTTAGACTCTTAGAACAGTCTCCTAATATTCTGCTTCCTGTATCTATCTACAATTTATATAGCACTGACTAAGGTTCCTAGAACAAATTCTCAGTCTCTGTAAACTAGAGAATATGCTTTTTTAAAAAAAATCTACTCACAATTCTTTAAAAAGTTAGCCTTGACTTATATTTAGCAGCATCAAAAAACAAGGTACCAAAATATACTGGGAAGAGAGTAAACTGATTCTCTATTTGATACATCATCAAATAAGCAGATAACTCAAAAACTATGGGGACAAATAGTGCAAACTACCTCTATGTGTTTTACCATTTAAGAACATCAGTAAGTATATTTCAATTATAAAATCAATTTCTAAGACAAAGAGAGACTAATATGAATTGATAATAACAATGAGAATTACATGATAGATTACAGTTACCTAGCTAAGCTAGAGCACAATAAAATATGAGCACATTTGATAACATCAGTGAAAAAACATTTTGGTTATAATAGGACATGGTTAATAAATAATGACTTATTTATTACTATGCATAAGATTAAAAACCACTGCTAATTACTAAGATACACAAAGTTTTAAGTTTTCAATTCTTGAGGATCAAAAAACTTGAAGTAATTCATGTGAAATTCCCCGTATCTGAAGATTTTACTAACGGAAAAGAACAATTCATTAATATTTTCTTGATTTAAAAAAAAAAATTTAAGAAAATTTTTAACAAGCTGGATGCCTGTAATCCCAGATATTTGGGAGGCTGAGGCAGGAGAATCCCAAGTTCAAGGCCAGTCTGAGCAATTTAGTCAGATTGACAAAAAGGTCATGTGATTGAGATCCCTGGGTTCAATCCCCAGTACCTGAATAAGGTTGGGAATGGGGATGGGAAAAGGAGGGAGGGAGGCAAGGGACAGGGGGAGGGAGAAAGGGAGGGGTGGGGAGGGAGAGAGAAGGAGAGACAGAGAAACAGAAAAAAACAAATAAAACAGAAAACATTTAACTTGAATCTGTCAAGTCTTTAGAAATAACTAATAGGAAAGACGGGTATGAAAGAGAAAATGAAATGAAACTATTAAAGAGGCAATCAAGAAAAACCCAAAAGGACACTGTGCAAGACTTGAGAGGCTTTAAAAGATAAAACAACCAGATGCAAGGCATTATGTAATGGTTTAGATAAGGATAAATGATTTGGAAAAGGATCATTTAAAATCAACTGGTATGAATTGTGATGAAATTTCACTGAAATAGAAAGGTGGTAAAGACTAACTAGAAAAAAAAAGAAAATTAAAAAATATTGTGTACTGCCAGATAGAGTGGAGCATGCCTGTAACCACAATGAGTCATGATGCTGAGTCAGGAAGATGACAAATTCCAGGCCAACCTAGGCAACTTAGCAAGATACTGCATCAAAATTTTTTAAAAAATAGAAAGAACTTGGGGATGTACTGCAATGATTCAACTTGCTTTAAAAAAAAAAAAAAAAAAACTGTATACAATGTGATTTTTAGCTTGGTTAAAGAAAAAATTATACACATACCCACACATGTAAATACATGTATATTTATGAAGACAAAAAGACTCTAATTTTATCACTACAGTGGCACAGCCACATCAATGTTTACAGCAGCTCAATTTAATAGCTAGATTATGGAAACAACCTAGATGCCCTTCAACAGATGAATAGATAAACTGTGGTATATATACATAATGGAATATTATTCAGCCATAAAGAAGAATAAAATTATGGCATTTGCAGGTAAATGGATGAACTTTGGAGAATATCATGCTAACTAAAATAAGTCAATCCCAAAAAACCAAAGGCTGAATGTTTTCTCTGATAAAAGGATGCTGATATTTAATGGGGGTGTGGGAGAGGGGGCAAGGTAAGAATGGAGGAACTTTGGATTGTACAGAGGAAAATGAGGGGAGGGGAAGGGACAGAAGGAAGGAAAGATGGTGGAATGAGACAAACATCATTACCCTATATACATGTATGATTACATGAATGGTGTGACTCTACATTGTATATGACCAGAGAAATGAAAAGTTGTACTCCATTTGTGTACAAGGAATCCAAAATGCATTCTGCTGTTATGTACAACTAAATAGAAGAAACAAAAATATATACACATACCCACAAATGTAAATACATGCATATTTATGAAGACAAAGAGATTTTAATTTTATTACTACCAATTTAAGTTTACTATGTGTGAGGCAAAATTTTTGTTATACTTTAGTCTCTTAAATTTTCTTCCACGTAGATACAAACATTAGGGACACTGGATCTACTACTCTCAAGCATAAGAGAGTGAGAATATACACACCTCTTATATAAGGGAAGATATAATCTAATCAATTGAGAAACAGCTTGAGCTCATCATCTTAGGCAAAGTTAATTAATAAAACCACAAAAAAGTAAATGAAGTTCATTAGGTCAACAACTATTAAACTAGATATTCTCATCCAAACCTAATTGTGCATAACTGGAAACATGGAAGGCTGAAATATGTTTATGCATTAGTTCTTAGAAATTAGTTCTCTAAACTGTACCTTATTTTCCATGCTATATTTCTAACTACTCATTACATGTGCTTGGTTTACAAATAAATAAATAAGTGTTCTATTAGCATGCTCAAATGTGCTTACTAAATTTACATACTTTTAATCACTATTTTTAAAAAATCTGTAAATTATTTCTTATAAGGTTTTTAACCTACCGCTGCATTCCTGCTCTGAAGTAAAGGCTTTGTATTTCTAATTAAGAGTCTATGGTCTGGATCCATAGTATATGGCTTCTTCCTGTCTCTGTCTTCAGTCTTTTCCTTCTGTTCATCATCGGATTCATAAAAATTCTTTTCATTGTCTTCTAGACCATCATCCTACAAGGAAAAATATCCAATCCAAAGATTAGTTCAGACCTTTAAGAGCCCAAATATTACACTCAAAGAAAACTTTAAAAAATTTTTTCAAAATAAAATTCTACTGTAGAATACTACTATGGGGGTAATTTAAAGTATATGCTATGGTTGGATGTGAGGTGTCCCCCAAAAGCTCAATGCAAGAAGGTTCAAAGGAGAAATGCTTGGGTTGTGGGAGTATTAAACCTAATCGATGAATTCATCCCTGATGGGATTAACTGAATGGTACCTGGAGGCAGGTGGGGTGTGGCTAGAGAAAGTGGTTAATTGGGGGAGTAGTTATGGGGTATATATTTGTATCTGGAGAGTGAAGTCTCTCTCTGCTTTCTGATTATGATGTGAGCTGCTTCCCTCAGCCACACTCTTCCACTATGATGTCCTGCCAGTCTTTTATGGACTAAGCCTTCTATGGAATAAGACCTCTAAAACCCTGAGCCCTCAAATAAACTTTTCCTCCTCTACAGTTGTTCTGGTCATGTCTTTTTAGTCACAGCAGCAAAGAAAGCTGACTAAAACAGTATTATACAACCTATAAGGAATAAAAACCTTGGTTCTTCCCATGTTATATCACAAGGAACTGCCATTTAGTGTTAAAATGCTCCTGTTGTATACAGAGCAAATCTTTGACTATTAGATTCCCATAGAAATTCCCATATAGCTCAAAAGGAACAATGGACCATTAGATTCTAATAAGACCTATAATATGATAATAACTGAAACCAAAAACCATTTCCATAAATTGTCAGTCACTCTGTAACTAGATCAAAGAGTCAGAAGAAAGAGGAGCATTTTTTTGATTAGTAACATATAAAAATAATAATAAAGCTCAACAGATAAGAAGTAGTGATTAAGTAGGTTCCCGAGTCATTAAGAAAAAGTCTTAAGAGATTTATGAATACCCATTGGAGTTGGTTCCAGGCTTTTGTTTTAAGTCCAACTTCATCCCCAAAATAAACAAAAGCACACAGAACTTATAAATCTGGACATACAACTGGCATTGGGAATTGCTTTCCTCTAAAAAGCATGTGGTAAATACATAAGAGGAGGCTGAGTGACCTAAAACCTGAGTAGAGTTTTTAGCAGACACAAAACAGAAAACAAAAACTGCAGCTTAGGAGTCACCAAAAGTACAATCCTACTAATTCTCCTAGTCTTTGGTTTAAAAGTTGGAAAGTCTACATCCTAAGGAGCAGAGATGATCAGACTGAAGATCAGCTTTGAATCATCACCTCAGTCCATAATCAAGGATTATGATTACCTTACCTAACAACATGCCATTAGCAGACCAAAATCCATCATCTAAAACTTCAAAGTAGTTCAATCATTTATCAAGAAGGAAACAGTGCAATCAAGCATCAGGACATCGTTTCCATTTGGGAGGGAAAGCAAGACATTAAGTGGAAGGTGGCAAGAGATGTCTTCTGAAGTACAATGGTAATTTCTGCTTCATAATCTGGGTACTCATTACATGGGTGTACTCAGCATGTGAAAATTCATGGAGCTATTTGCTTCTGACACATGTACTTTTCTGTATATATTTCTACCTCAGTAAAAATGTTTTTAAAATATGTAAGAAAAAGGTTAATAAAATGAGCATAAACAAAGAGAATAAAAACATATAAGGAATATAGAAGGGGATAATAAGGTGCATTTTTAAAATGAACTGTTAGAAACAATTTTGTGACCATCTAAAATTCATATATTGAAATCCTAATCCCCAGTGTGGATAGGACTCTGGGGAAGTAATTAGGTCATGAGTGGAACTAGTAACCCTTCAAAATAGACCCCAGAGAGCTCTCACCCTCTTTCCACCATGTGAGAACACAGCCAGAAGATGGCCACCTATGCATCAAGAAGCAGACCCTTATCAGACACCACGCCTGTCAGCACCTGGATATTAGATCCCCCAATCTCCAGAACTAAAATACTGCTTGTTGTTTAATTCACCCAGTTTAGGATATTTTTGTTATACTAGCCTGAACTAAGATAGACTATGATTAATGTGTTCAAGAAATTAAGTGAAGACTAAACTTTTGGCAGGGAATTCAATCCAGTACAATTCTTACTTAAAAGTCTGTATTAATTTTTATATCACTTTTATATGAAGGGCTATAATTTCAGCAATTCATAGAGTTAATCAAATTTGGCAATCTTTTTAAAATTTGAACTTGACTGATTTTACCTTTGGAATACTTCTGACTTAATTGGAAGATTTCTGCTCTCTTAGAGATAATATACCAGATATTTAAATACGTTAAGTGAAAAGTTTATACCTTGGAGAATTTTGAATAGTTATAAAGTAATCACTCTCAATTAATATAGTATGTATATGATGGAATGAATTTTATTTTCCCCTTATTTGGAAACAGAAAAGCTGGTGCTGGTTAAGCAAGTAAATGATATATTATGAAAACTGATTAGTCTGCTTAAAAGTAAAAACAAATGAGTTTTAAAGACTTTGAAGCCTACTTTATAGGCAGAAGTTACCATTGGCTCCACTTGGTATATTAACCGTATTTCATGAACATAAAAGAGAGATGAACCAACTTTGATAAGCCCAATTTATATTTGAAAGCAATATTTCAGAAATATTCTAGTTTTAGTAGAATTTCTTAATCTTCATAACTTATTCTGTACTTTATATTTCTTGTATAGAGATTGATATTAACCAGTCTCAATTATACAACTACGAATTTGGAACTAAGCATAAAGTTTCTTCCTACATAGCTATTAGAAAACCTTTATACATTGTTCTATGAAGTAATCCCTTTTCCGAAGTATTTTATATATATTATTTTAAACACCTTGATATTTTAGATTCCTGGCACACAGATAATAAAGGGCATAACTTAAAAAAGAAGTAAAGATTAAATTATATTTTCCATTGTCAAAGGATAGGAAAAGAGAAACATATTTTAGAAATGTTAGCACCAGAAAGGTTAAAAAAGGGTCAATTATTACATGTGTTATTTCTATTAAGCCTAATAAAATGAGACATTATCATATGTGAAGTTTCTAGCTGGTGTTAATTAAAATATTTTAATTATTAATTAGTAAGTATCATTTCAATTAATCATGATATTAATCATAAGATTTAATATTATGGCTTTTTGTAATGTGGCAATTTTTCTAAACTATACAATCACTCAGTAATGTCAACTTTCCTCCCATGTAATACTGACATTTCTATTACAAGACAGAACCATTTGATTGAAATCTGATTAATGTAGAAAACATTACCAATAAATCCATAAAATCTTATCTTTTACACTTTGAAAAGCTGATTCTAGAGCTAAGGCAATTAAAATTAGCCTAGTTTATCACGTATTTTAACATACAAAAACACTTCCAAAGGCAAACCTCAAACTTTTGAGCAAAAAAGTAAGTAACAATAATATAGATTATAACCTCAGGAATAAAATAGTTTTCTATAGTTTCATACTGATATAAACAAGTGACTAACAATGAATGGGTGAGAAAGGATAAAACTTTCCTACAAAAGAACTTCAAATAATAACTCTGATGATATATAAATGATTACTGAAGGTCTGAAATACAGTTCTATGGCAGCATCATATCCATACTCCAAGGCAATGTGTATCTCCAACATCCTATTCAGAAGTAAAAGTGTCTCCCAGTGGGAACATATAAAATGAATTTTGATAAGGAGTTCCAGTTATAATGAGAAAACAAATCCCTAAAATGTTTGCAATAAAATTGCTTCATAAAATCAGTATAAAATGTTCCATTTATAAATTAGCAATTTTTCTGTTTTAAAATAATTATATTATGAAATGAAAGTATAGTAGTACAACAGACTAATTTTTCCATATATCTTTAAAAGTATCCATCAAGTTGGATCAGAAAAGACCTGCTTTGAATTCTTTCATGTGGAAAATAAGAACCAACTTATACTGGAGAAAACTCTGTGGTTTCCATAAAGACAGTTTTAGAAATTCAATCTTAAATAGATATAGACAAAATTATATATTCAGAATTTTATATGAAATCTGGGAGTGATGGGGGGTAAAGGTGAAACAGAATCAGTCATGAGTTGATACACTATGTACACAGGGAATCATTAGATCATTAGCCCTACTGTTGTATATGTTTAAATTTTTCCATAATTGAAAACACAGAGATTAACTTCAAAGACTTATCATTAAGCTTCAGCAATCAAGACACTGTGGTATTAAAGGAATATACAAAAATATCAGTGAAAAAGAACAGAAAGCCCAGAAATAAATTCATATAAATATAGTCATCTACACTCACAAAAAGAGTCAAGATAACACAACGAAAAAAAAAAGAAGTCTTTTAAACAAATGGCGCTGGGAAAACTGGACACCCACATGTTGAAAAATGAAATCTGGACACACACCTAATACTCTCCACAAAAATTAACTCAAAATGGACCACAGATATAAATGTAAAACATAACACTAGTACTCTACAGAATACTACAGGAGAAAATTTAGATGAACTTGGATATGGCAACTTGTATATACAACACCAAAGGCATGACCTGTGAAAGAAATATTTGATAAGATGGACTTCATTAAAATCTTTTGCTCTGAAAAAGACAAGGTGAAGAGAATTAGGAGCAAATCCACAAAAGAGAGAAAATATTTACAAAAGACCCACCTGATAAAGAGCAATTGCCCAAAATATCCCAAGAGCCCTTAAACCTTGAGAATAGTAAATAGGTAATACAATTTTTTAAATGGGCTAAGAACCTAAACAAACACCTCACCAAAATAAATAAATAAATAAAACAAACCAAAAAATACATCCAGATGGCAAATAAGCATACAAGAAGATGTTCTAAGTTTTATGTCATCAGGGAACTGGAAATTAAAATGATGACAGACTACTACACACCTGTTAGGAGGGGTTAGGCAGGAGGGAGCCACGAATAGACAAGAGCACAGAAGACTATTCAGATAGCAAAGTATTGTCTATGAAAAACACAAAGGAGTATTAATGTCATCGTACACCACCAAAATCCATAGGATATAAAATATCAAGTATGAACTCTAGTGTAAACTATGGGTTTTGTGTGATAAAAAATGTTTTGATGTAGGTTCACTGATTATGGTAAACATGTTGAGAAGGTGGAGGTTTAGCATTTGTGGAAAACTGCTATGCTATGTGTACCTATAACTGTTCTTAATTTTTTAAAGCCTATTTTAAAATATAGTGAATTTAATATATACCCATGTCATATGGGTCTCCCTCCACTCAGGTGTACCACTCAAATGCTAAGAGAGAAAAAAAGACAGAATAAATATAGCTTTCACTTTTCTCTAAAATATTCATCTTCACAAGACAGAAATGTTGTTACATTAAATACAAATTTTATGAAGGCAAAAAAAATCAATTTTACTCTACAGAATTTATTTTGGAAAAGGCACTGTTTACATAACCTTAAAGTACGATTATATGCATTTAAGAAATATAGAAAAATGTGAAATTATACTTAAGTAGTAATACTGTCTATAGATTTTGTGTCTGAAGCTCAAACACAAATGTTCACAGACACTGCAGTAAGTCAGTAATTGAACCCACAATTTTCCCAATTTTGCACTCTTAGATAATCTTTGCTTTTTAGAGCAGTCTTAAGACACAAGGAGATGGTCATTTTATCTGAATGGATTTGCTAAGAAATAATCATAAACTATGTTCTCTTTGTCAGTTCATAATTAGGAACAAATAGAGAAAATTTAAAACTGTACACAGTAACATTTGCTTATATCTGAAAGCTGATACAGGGATAAAATATTTTTGAAAAATACATACTTCTGCAACATGTGACCAGTACCACTGGACTTAGTAAAAATAAAACACAAGTGGGGCTGAGGTAATCTTTAATAAACATTTACACAAAAACCTCTGAATCCTCTATACAACACCATGAAATTATCAAAGCAGGTATTTATTACCTTTTTTACCAATGAAAGAATTTATGGGCAGACAATTTACAGGAACTATTAATAGTCACAGAGATTTAAAGTGATGGGACCAGGACTTGAACTCAGGATTTATTACTCTTTGTCCTGTCATTTCTCCCCTTTATTACCCTGGCACTTATAACAATTAGAAGACATTGAATGTACCCACTTGAGTTCCATGACAGCCTCAAGGGATCCAGTACTATCCTTAAGATAGGCCAAAACAATTTCTATAGTTGGCTGGGGATTCAAAGTATGTCTTAATATTTTATTTTGATTTTTTTTTGATACTAGAAATTTAACGTAGGGCCACTTTACCACTGAGTCGCATCCCCAGGTCCCCTCCTCAAACTTGGAATCCTCCTGCCTCACCCACTTAAGTCACTAGGCTTACAGGTATGCACTACCACACTCAGTTTGCCTTAATGTTTAAAATTGATTTAGGAGAACCCATCATGACGCTCCCAGGTATTATGGTTTGGATGTGAAATGTCCCCTAAAAGCTTGTTTGTTGAAAACATGGTCTATTTGATGGGATTAACTCACTTCATGCATTAATCCATTGACAGTTGGATGAACTAGGTTGGTAGGACCTAGTCGGAGGAGTAAGTCATTGGAGGCATGCCCTGGAAGGATTTATCTTCTTCCCATTCATTTCCTCTTTCCTTCCTCCTCCTTCCCTCTGCTTGCTCTTGCGCATTTGGCCCCGCCTCTCTCCTTTCCAGATGCCATGCACTAAGCAGCTTTCTTGTACCCTGCTACCATGATGTTCTGCCTCACCTCAGGTCCAGAGCAAACAGAGCTGACCATAGACTGAGACCTCTGAAACCAAGAGTCAAAATAAAATTTTTCTTTCTAAGTTTTTCTTATCAGGTATTTTGGCCACAAATGAAAAGCTGACTGACATACCATGTAATCTGAGATACTGATTAGTCATTTCAGACTGCGATATCAAAATACCATAGAATGATAACAATTTAGTTCTCGGTGAAGACCAGCTCCTGGATGGATGACAATCACTTCACATAGTGAAAAGAGCAAAGCAAGTTCTCTGATGTTTATTCTTCTAAGGACACTACTTCCATCATGAGGTCCCTAACCTTAAACCCAATTAGTTTCCAAAGGCCCTGCCTCCAAATACCATTACATTGAGTTAGGACCTTAACGTGAATTTGAAAGTAATGCAAATATTCAGTCCATCACAAATACCAGAGCAGTAAATCGCAGGTACGTTTCTTTTTTATTGGGTTAGATATCCTGGACAAGACTAGGTAATTAACAACATCATGAATGCTCAGAAAAGTTAGACATTTGGTATGGAAAGCACACATTATCAAAAATGAATTCACACAAAAATTTTTTCATATTTAATGAAACTTTCAACTTTTTTCTGAAAAAAAGAAAAAAACAAGTGAAGTCTTCTTCCCCCAAATTCAGTTCTATGTAAAACAACACAAAGTGTGAATACTGCTTTGGGATTTTTTCTTTTGTGAGGAAACCTCTATGCTGTTCACCTTACATGTTTTATAATACAGCCCAGTAATCACCATACCACACAGGTGGAAGTGTGGATTTGAGGACCATTGAACACTGAATTTCTCCCAATACATCACAATTATGGAAACACCTGTGCACCGTAACTTTGTGTTGAGCTACTATGAAAATTCACAGTGTTCAATTGCCCACAACACTTCTCATTTCTTATAACTGTATGTTCAGCTCTAGAAACAAGCTTTCTGAATACAACAGCTTCCAAACTTTGTTACTGAGAAATCTGTAGAATCTGCATAAAACATATTACAAATTTCTCTGAAATAAAATATGCTAAGGGGTCCCAGACATGAGAAAGAAATAAATGCTTTACTTATTGAAAACTAATTAATCTAGATCTAGTGCTATAAGATTTTTTAAAAATATCACTTTTGGGGCTGGGGATACAGCTCATTTGTAGAGTGCTTGCCTTGCAAGCACAAGGCCCTGGGTTCAATCCTCAGAACCGCCAAAAAAAAAAAAAAAGTATCACTTTTTGTTAAGCTATATGCATTTTACAGTAGCTTTCATTCAATCACAAATCATGAAACAAAATTAAAGTAAAACTAATCATTCCAAGTAAGTTAACCACATACGGGAAAGTGAATCCTAATTAAAATACTTTATCTGGTTTTTTCCTATCCCCATTGGGACTTTATCTCAAGCTGCTGTCTGTGCCTACCTACAAAAAAAGCCAAACTGACATGAAGTTAAAAAAAAAAAATGTATACCTTCTAAAGACAAAGTAATGCGTGGCATTTAGTAGCTTTCCTTTAAAACTCAACGCTTCTAATCTAGTTTCACTGGCCATACTTTCTAGAACCATGTCTACTGTGGCACATTTTTCAAGTTGGATGGAAAAATGTTAGTTAGGTATAAGCTACAGCTGTTCTTGCTAACAAGCATTGTACCAGCCTTTAAAACAGTGAATTTATTCAAGCATGGACATTAGTTACAATAAACTTGTTTACATATTAAAAAAAAAAAACTTATCACGATTCCTCATGTATTCATTATTTCTATACTCTAATCCCTGAAACAGTGATTTTATTAGGGATAGGAAGGTAAATGTGCATTAAATTGAAATCACTAAATTTAATTCTCCTTTAGGACATAAAAACAAATGGATTAAAGCAGAGGTGTAATAATGTTTGTGAAAATTCTGGGAAAAGGGGATAAATCAGTAAAGTGTATGTGCGTGTTTTTAAGTCCTTTGGAAAACTCCAATACTTAAAAAAGAAAAAAATATATATGTATATACACATATACTTATACTGTAAATAAACTGAGGGTAGGGAACAAGAGTTCCAAGAAACACCAATTTAATTTTCTTTAAAAAGCAAAAATCAAAAAAACTTAGTGTCAAAAAATCTATATATAAAATATAAAATTTTGTAAAGAAACCATTTAATTTTCATTAATTCCAAAATATTCATATATATAAAAAGGACACACTTCAGTCACTAGTAAAAGCTATATAAGCAAGTTTTAAAAAGATATGGGGCAGGCCACACTCTTATGGCAGAAGCCAACAGTTCCACTCCTAGAGAAAGGAAAATTCATGTTCATTTTAAGATTTTTGGCACTGAAGTCAAGGGTTACAGCTCCACAGGTGTACAAAAGATTTACGATTAAAAAATAAGCAAGCTACTCTTTTCTAAGGGAAAGGGATAAGGAGAGATGGGAACATGGGTTTGAATGTGTTTGTGTAAAAAGAGGAACAAGAAAGTTCAAACTTTCACTTTTCTGACCTTCAGTTATCTAGCTAATGTCCCTTAGGATTAAAAAGCTCATATTTTCTAACCTCGAATCATTTCTAAAATAAATATTTCTTTGTTAAAATATCCATAAAGAGAAATCACTTAGAAATACAAACTAAACCAAACACAATGGCTAAAATGAATAATAACACCACCATATGACAGTGATGATGTTAGGTAACCAAAATCCCCATTCACTGTTATAGGAAGTGCAATCATGGTTGTTGTAGTCTGAACTGTGACCACTACATATTCTTATTTTGAGCACTAACTCCCAGTATTTGGAGATACTCCCATTATCCCCAAATGTGACTGTATTTGGAAACAGGGCCTTTAAAGAGGTATCCCCAAATGTGACTGTATTTGGAAACAGGGCCTTTATAGAGGTGATTAAGCTAAAATGAGTCTCCTAAATTGGCTCTTAATCCAATCTGACTACTGTCATAGGAAATTTGGGCAGGCAAGAGACATCAAGGATGCATATGTCAAGAGGAAAGATCATGTGAGGACACAGAGAGAAAGTGGCCATCTATAAGCAAAGTGGCCTCAGGAGAAACTAAACCTGTTAACTCCTTGATCTCTGATTTCCAAATTTTAGAACTGTGAGGAAATAAATTTAAGCCACTTGGCAGCCACAGCAAACAAAACAATAGTATAACCACTTAAGAAAAGTCCAGGAGGATCTTATAAATTTACAATACATCTACTGTGTGATACAAAAACCCTACTGTAGGCATTGACTCAATATATATAAAAGCATAGGTCCACAAAAACACCTGTACAAGAATGTTCATAATAGATTTATTATAACAGGCAAAAAATGAAAAAGCAAAGTTACTCATTGGTATAAGAATGCATAAACTATAGCATATTGGAATGTAACACTCATAAAAATGCTGGAAAATATTATTTAGAAAATATTTTAAAATGAAAGAATGACAAACACAATGTGACTCAATCTCCAAAATATTATGCTGAGTAAAGGACAATTAAAGAATACAATGTGATCTAATTATATAAAGTTCTGTAATAAGCTAAACCATGTTCCTGATTACATTTATGTTTTTGCAGTCAGAACTTAACCAAAGAGTAGCGGGCAACCTAGATTAACAAATGAGTCCTAGATGCTACAGACAGATATCCAAGGAGATTTACAAGTTTCCCCCATTCATTTAAATTCCAAAGAGTAATTAAATAAAAAAAAAAATTCCCTTCTCTTTCCATGATACCTCTTTCCTTCTCTCTTCTCTTGCCCCCGCCCCCCAACTCTCTGCTAAAGTAGTCCTATACAAGTTCTGAGATACATAAGAATTCAGGAAGGGCTCCCCTCCTGTATTAGTCTTCTACCCAACACATGCAGGAGACACTGACCCTCAAAACATCACCTTCATGGGGAAATGGAGTGCAGAGAAGTCAGGATGAACTATAAGTAGATAAAAAGTCTTGCCTCTGATCCAGACATGATTTCTACTTTTGTATACACACACGTACACTATATATAAGCCATATATGTATATGAAACTCGGGTAACGTCTTAGATTCCTCACTTTTTGAATTCAACAATATAGTGGGGAAAAAAAAAAACAATATTTGTCTCTGAGGGCAAGCAGTGAGAACAGGATTAGTATGGAAGACTAATATAATTATTAATGCTCTAAAATTTGCACATTTCATTGTGAAAACTTCACACCAACAAAAGGAAAGGAATCATCAACAAAATATTGAACTTTAGTTAATGATATGCCTACTCAAGTGTTTAAGGGTAATTTGTATTGATGTCCACATCTTAGTTTTAAATGCATTAAAAAAAAATCCAGATGGACTCATGTTTCAATACAGGAATGCATTAGTTTCTCCATTTTGGGATGATAATTTTGCCAGATATGGACTCCTTGGCTGACCATTTTCTTTCTACTACTTCAGTTATGCTCCTTCCACTGCCTTCTGATGAGAGACCAGCTATTAATCTTATTGAAGAAATCTTGTAAATAATAACAAACTTTTCCCTTGTTGTTATCAAGATTCTTTGTCCTTCACTATCAACAGTTTGGTAATATATCTCAGTATGGAACTCAGAAAACTTGATGAGCTTCTTGAATGTATAGATTAATGTCTGTCATCAAATTTGGGAAGTTTCCCATCATTATTTCTTCGGATGTCCTCTCTGCTCCTTTCTCTCTCCTTTCCTTCTGGAATATCCATTATGTGTTGATAGTGTCCACAGGTCTCTTTAGGCTCTATTCATTTTGCTTCATTCTTTTTCACTTTCTACTCCTCAGACTAGATTATCTCAGCTGACCTATGATCAAGTTCACTGATTCATTTTCTGCCTCTTCAAATCTGCTGAATAGTTTTAGTGTCTGAACTTTCCAGTTTCAGAATTTCTATTTGGATCCTCTAATTTCTTTCTATTTACTGGTATTCTTTATATAGACAGGCATCATTCTCCTGACTTCATTCAGTTGTTAGCATATTTAGAACAGTTGATTTAAAATCTTTGACTAAAAAATTCAATGTCTAGGTTTCCTCAGGTACAGATTCCGTTATTTTATTATTTTTTTTTCCTTTAGTAGACCAAACTTTCCTGTTTCTTTGCATGCCTCCAAAATTTCTTTCTAAAAACTGAACATCCTTAATAGTATAATATAGCAATTCTGTAAATCAAATTCTACGCCCTCCCTAGGGTTTCTTGTTGTTGCTTGTGGGTCTTAGTGTTTTTTCTCTTGCTCTGAGATATTTCTGTGCTATTTTTGAGAATTGTATATTCTCTGTCACTTTTGGTCACTGAAACATTTTCTGTTGTGTTAAATTCACAATCAACTAGTAATCTGACAGAGGTTTTCTTAATTTATTAGAGGAAAAAAATCTCCTAATCATTGAATTTGTGCCGTCTGTATAACACTTAGTTGGCCCACTTATAACTCTGCCTTAGCCATTACTTCCTTATGGAGCTTGAAAGTCAGTCAGAAGTGAAAACTTAGGTATTTATCAGGACTTTTCTGAGCATGATCTAACACTAAACATGCACTGGGCTTTCAAGATTCCAAAATATATGTGGGAATTTGTCAAAAATCCTTATTTCCACAAAGCATTTCAGTCAGCGTTTCATTCCAGGTTTTAGTTTATGTATATTGTTTACCCCAATTAATATCTGTTATCTTAGGTGATATTAGTTGATCATTTGCCCTGCATTCCAATTTAGACAAAATAGAGATACACTCTTTATACATTAGGGATTCCCCAGAGAGGTCCATACAGATAATCACAAGTCTTTGAAAACAAAGTCAGTTCAGTTCACTCCCGCCTCAGGAACCCACGCTATGGAAGTGAGCTGCTACCTTCAACACTGCCACCAAACAAAGGTAAGGGTAAGTTACAATACTATAAAGCTCTCCAACCAAGTTTCACTCATTTTTTTTTTTTTTAATTAAATGTTTGGATGATGGCTACAAACCTTTGACTATTTTCTGAATTTAAAAAGTTCATTCTGACTGTTTTTACTCCATTTTTAGTTATCTCTGTAGAGTTCAAGCTCTCAGAATACCCTACTCTGTCATGGGTGCTATGTCACATTCAATTTGAAATTTTTTATAATAAAATGTTGGGGGAAATATGAATAAAAACTACTGTTTCTGAGAGCTGCAATTTATAGTAAAGAACTTCTAAAGGAAATTAAGGAAATACAAAATTACATAAAGACTGATATTTCACTAAAGGTATACAGTACAAACACAATTTTTTAAATTATAAAGAATGCTAAAAAAGGAGTCAACTTGGAGAAAAGGATGTTTAGGAAACAAAGAATGAGAGATAACATGCCAATATAGACTCACCAAAGGTATTTTTCATTGTAAGTAAGTTCAACATATAAAAACAGAAACTAAATCATTTTAATAAATACACTATTTTAAAGGTGGACTCTTCTATACACATATACAAACATACACACAAAAATTTAAATACATATTTATGTGTTTGTGTACATTCAACACTACTGGCCCTTAAATAAGTGTCTAGGAATAACAGCTGGCTCTGGAAGCAACTACTTCTAATAGGGAACTTGTCAAGGTTTCTAGTGCCTGGAGGAAGGCAGCAGCCAATAGCAAAGATAAATGTTAAAAAGGAAAGAAAAAGGTCAATGACTGGCCATAAATTCCTAATTCCAATAATATGGCTAGAACTGCTCAAACTAGAAAATGGTCAGTATGTTATATGGATAACTAGTCAGCCTCAACATCGGATACACTGTACTTCCTATAACCTCCATGCTAGACAATTACCTGGATTTTCACAGCCAGATAGGCTAATTTTCCAGAATGCATTTCTTCAATACCAGGAATAATTTTCTCTGTGTTATATAAGAAAACACATGGAATGACTTATCTAAGAAAAGTTGCTGTCTTGAACTTCAGTCCAAGAAAATTTATTTTCATCTGTGTTAGTCAGTTTTTCATTGCTGTGACCAAAATAACAATATCAATTTAGAGGACAAAGTTTATTTTGGCTCACAGTTTCAGAGTTTCAGTACACAGTAAGTCAATCTCACTGCCCTGGGCCCAAGGTGAGGCAGAACATCATGGCAGAAGGGTATGGCAGAGGAGGGTTTGTTCAGCTCACAGCAGCCAGGTAGTGGGAGAGTGAGTGAGGCACCAGAGACAAAATATAAACCCCAAGGCCACCTCCCTATTAATCTGCTTTTACCAGTCATACCCTACTTGCCAGTATTCCTTTCAAATTATTAATCCATCAAGTAAATTAATCTACTGATGAGGTTATAGCTCTAATAATCTAATTATTTCAGCTCTGAACATTCCTGCATTGTCTCACACATGAGCTTTCAGGGGATCACACCATAACATCATCTAATGTTTTCTACAGAGTTCTTCTAATCATTTCATAAAAGTGAATATCAGTTATTTGTTTTTTTTTTAACATAAAGGTTTTCAGAACAAAATGTATAAATTGGAATGAACTAGCAACTTAGCTGACATAGCATAAAGTATTTTCTGATTAATTGAAAAGAGGAAAGAACTGCTGTTTCACTTAAAAATCAAGAGCTTCCAACCTATGATGCATTAATCCTTTCCCACCCCATACCCATTTTAATGTATTAAATGGTATTGCATTGTGAACAAAGTAAAAGAGAACATTTCAAACTCTGGAGTGAACAGCAGATATTCTTCTTAGATAGATGGAAGAATCTTCTCAGAACTCTTTTCATTTTAGTCCTTTTAATTTAATATCAATATTAAATAGATGTGTGTCTCTAAATTGCCAAAATTTAAATATTCTTTCTAAATTGCAATTTCTTCAAAATTTTATTGTTATCATATAGAAAATGATAGACACTGTTGATTGTCTTCAACAGTGAATCCCATTGTACAGGATTTTTTTCCTTGCAAACGGATTTTCTGCAAGGACTGAGCAATCAGGTGTTTGAAAAGAAACCATGCGGCTCCCAAACCTAGTTGAGTCTAGTCAACAATAACACTCCCATTGTAGGTGATAGGTTTAGGAATGGCACGTAACACAACTAAGGCTAATGGGAAGTGATAGGAAATATGAGGTTAGTGGGGTGTGGAGTGATGAGTGGGAAAGGATAACTTTCACTAAAAATCTTGAAGACATTGACCTACAGCTGAAATGAACTTCATGGAATTGTAGTTTCAGTCTTCATTGATGAATGCCTTGACTGGATTAACTCTCTGGAAAACTATTTTAAAAATTAGCAATCTAAAGGCACTACAGGACAATGATAGAGCCAAAAATGAGGAAAGACTACCCACAAAAGACTGAAATTTCAAAGTGTGAGTGAGTGAATTTGCAGGCTTTTGCCTTACTGCATTCCCCAATCCCATGTAACTCATAATGGAAAAATCATAACTTCACTTGTAGTGGTAAATTCCAGAAGGGTGTGGAAACCACAGAGGGTTGAGAACCCTAGAAATGCATGTAAATACCACACACTGGTTACCAAATCCCTGAGTGACCAATAAACTATGCATGTATGAAAATGACCACCATGAGCTTATCAAAAATGTAGCAACTAGAATATAAAAATTAAATGGAGATTTTACTTCCTGTCCACATTAGGAGAGACAATTTGGGATTTGAAACCAATAAAACATTTAATATAGCAAAGATTAATACACTTCAGGGGAATGTAATATAAGGCAGAGTTTTATAGTATTTGATTGATAACATCCTGAACATAATTTCTTTTAAACTACTGGACAGAACTGGAACAAAAAAATAACCAATGCTCAGAAGCAACAGAAGATAACCCAGAAAAAGAAATGATCACATAATAATTATAAAGCATATATTATATACAGTCAAAATATTAAAAGCAAAAGAGACATGTTGAATAAACAAAATCTTAGAAAGAGACCTATATGAAAGAATCAAATAAGAGTTCCAGGGTCAAAAAATATACTATATAGGTTGAGTCAAGAAACCTTAAGAGAGATCAAAAGAAAACTATTCAACTGGAAGAACAAAGAAGAAAATGTGAAAAAAAGTAAACCATTTCAGAGTCATATGAAACAATATCAAACAGTCTTGGAACACTTGTAATTAAAATCCCAGAATAAGAGGAAAAAGTAATGGAACAGAACAAATTTCTGAAATTTTTTAAAGTTAAAATTTAGTTTAATGAAATAAATTTCTTAAAATTTTAAAACATTTTTAAAAATTTAAACAAAAAATAGATCCAGAAAACATATCAAACTCCCAAGCAAAATAAACAATAAGAAAACCACACCTATACACATCAAAGCCAAACTTCTGAAATCAAAACAGAAAGAAAAAAATCTTAAAAGCAGACAAAATTAAAAAAAAAAAAATACTATATACAGAGGAACAATGACTATAACTTACCTGACTACAAACAATGGCATCCAGAAGACAATAAAACGTCTTTAAATTGTTGAAAGAAAAACAATTCTAGGGGCTGGGATTGTGGCTCAGTGGTAGAGTAATTCCTAGTATGTATGTGGCACTGGGTTCGATTCTCAGCACCGCATATAAATAAAAGAATAAAATAAAGGTTCATCAACAACCAAAATATTTTTTAAAAAATTCTATATAGAGCGAAACTATTCTTCAAAACTGAAGATGAAATCAAGACTCAGATGAACAAAACTGAAAAATTCATATGCAGAAGATCTATACTGTGAGAAATACAAGAAATTATTTAGGTTGAAGAGAATAATAATAAATGGAAATTTAAAATTACAGAAGACAATGAAGAATTCTCCCTTGCTATAAAATGTAGTCAATACACAATGTTTACATTCGATACTTTAGTAAACAGTAACACATGTAGATTAATTAGAAATACAAAAAGGTAACATAGATTGCTGAACTAGCCAGCCTGCCTGACCCCCAAACTGAGGTCGGACGCCATTGCTGAGCTAGCCGGCCCGCTGACTCCCATGCAGAGGTCAGACGCCATCGAGTGGAGCTAGCCAGCCTGCCTGTCCTCCAAGCCGAGGTAGGATGCCATCACTGAGGCTGCCTGCCTGCCCCCCTACAGCTGAGGGACACTGCTCTTGCCTCTGTGCTGACTCAGTGCACCCTCCTGGGGCCCCCCAGCTTCTTTGGAGGCTGGTGCAGGCATTTTGAATTATTCCTGAGGGCCTGGCCATCATCATCATCGGAAGGGCAGCTCCCTTCCTGAGAAACCTACAGGAGACTGGAGGTCCTTTGACAGGACTCAGGATTCAAGAAGAGGAGGTATTAGGAGACTCGGGACCAACTCAGAGCCACTGGGTGAGTCTCTCACTGGGTAAGGCTCCCTGGACGGGTCAGTAGTCCCAGAATGCAGGGAACTTCATGGACTAGAGTTGCCCAGTGAGATTTCCCAGCTGGAGCCGTGAACCCAGTCAACCGGGAGCATTGCAGAGTAGGACCGCTCAGAGAGAGAGTCCCTCCCAGGACCAGGCCCCCCAGACGAGGTGGTACTTCCGGGCCATAGGGAATGTCACCAAGGGGGGCTGGTCAGCAAGAGTCTCAATCACAGGGCAAGGCTCTCTGGCCCAGGAGATAGGTCCAGACCCCTGGGAACGTCGCAGAGGAGGGCTGCCCAGCCCAGGTGGTAGTCCTGGACTGAAAGGAACCTCTCGACTTCTCAGAGAGCTGCCCAGCGAGATGTCTGTCCACCCCACCCCCACCCCAGTGAGTCTTCCCCACCAGGCAAGGCTTTCCCACCAGGGTGGTAGAACCAGAGAAACAGGCCCAGACCAGCCATGCCCCAGTCCACAGTCTATTCCCCCTTTGGATTGACCATCCATCAAACAAGTGGAGGCACCTCTTCCCACCAGCAGGAAATATATACCACCTGAAGGCCACCACCCCTAGAGGGGCAGCTTCTTTGTGGATCACTGCATTATCAAGTTCCTCCAAGAATTCAGGCTACTGAAGGCTAGGAGGCAAGTTACTGGAAATCTACAGGGACACTGTAAGTCAATAGAGTTTTGCTATTAGAGGGGTAGATACCTGACAAATATGAGAAAACAAGGGAAGAAAATGTCCCAAACAAACCTAGATGCTACATCAATAAAATCCAATGACAGCATGGCAGAAGAAATGTCAGAAAGCGAGTTCAGAATGTACATAATTAAAATGATCAGAGGCAATCCAAGATGGCGGCCTAGAGGGAGACTGCACCTCCAGTCACTCCACAACCCAGGAGTTAAGAAGGGGAGGCATTGAGAGACTCGGACTGAAGTGGAGCCACGGGTGAGTCTGCCCACTGGGTAAAGCTCGGCCCGGGTGGCAGGCCCAGATAGAGGTGGCTTATCGGAGCCGGGCAGGGCAGCTAGAGTCATCCACAGGCAGTCCTGCGCACTCCGGCGGTGGGCCCCGCCCACACAGCCAGCTTCTCCAGGTTCTCGGAACGGAACTGGCCCGCTAGTGAGAGCCTGTCTGAACAGAGCAGGCTCCAAGTCCCGGAGCCGCTGCAGTGCAGTGTACTCCTGCAAAGAACCAGCGGAGAGCCTCGATCTGCAATCAGCCTCAGGGATAAGGGCAGGGCAGCCGGAGACCTCTTCGGGCGGCTCTGCCCACTCCGGCTGCGGGCTCTCTTCACGGGGAGATCCAAGATGGCGGCCTAGAGGGAGACTGCACCCCCAGTCGCTCCAGAACCCAGGAGTTAAGAAGGGGAGGCATTGAGAGACTCGGACTGAAGTGGAGCCACGGGTGAGTCTGCCCACTGGGTAAAGCTCAGCCCGGGTGGCAGGCCCAGATAGAGGTGGCTTAGCAGAGCCGGGCAGGGCAGCTTGAGTCTTCCCAAGGTAGTCTTCCACACTCCGGCAGTGGGCTCTTCCCACACGGCCAGCTGCACGGTGCAGGCCCACAGTGAGAGCATTTCCGCACAGAGCCAGTTCCAAAACGTGGAACCAGTAGGGGGCTAGGGGCAGTATTCTTCGATTGAGCTGCTTTATCAGATTCCTCCAAGACATCAGGCTACTGAAGGCTGGGAGGTGATACACTGGAAATCTACTGGGACACTATAAACCAATAGTGGAAAACTGCAATATCTCAGGGTCCCACTGACAACTGACCATTATGAGAAAACAAGGGAAGAAAATGTCCCAAACAAACCTAGATACTACATCAATAAAACCCAATGACAGCACAGCAGAAGAAATGTCAGAAAGGGAGTTCAGAATGTACGTAATTAAAACGATCAGGGAAGCTAATGAGGAGATGAAAGAGCAAATGCAGGCATTGAAGGAGGAGATGAAAGAGCAAATGCAGGCATTAAATGATCGCACCAATCAACAGTTAAAAGACCAAATACGGGAAGCAAGAGATCATTTCAATAAAGAGTTAGAGATACTGAAAAAAAACCAAACTGAAATCCTTGAAATGAAGGAAACAATAAACCAAGTTAAAAACTCCATAGAAAGCATAACCAATAGGATAGAACACCTGGAAGACAGAACCTCAGACATTGAAGACAAAATATTTAACCTTGAAAACAAAGTTGAACAAACAGAGAAGATGGTAAGAAATCATGAACAGAATCTCCAAGAACTATGGGATATCATGAAAAGGCCAAATTTGAGAATTATTGGGATTGAGGAAGGCTTAGAGAAACAAACCAAAGGAATGAACAATCTATTCAATGAAATAATAACAGAAAATTTCCCAAATCTGAAGAACGAAATGGAAAACCAAGTACAAGAGGCTTATAGAACTCCAAACATACAAAATTACAACAGACCCACACCAAGGCACATTATTATGAAAATACCTAACATACAAAATAAAGACAGAATTTTAAAGGCCGCGAGAGAAAAGAATCAAATTACATTCAGAGGGAAACCAATAAGAATATCAGCAGATTTTTCAATCCAGACCCTAAAAGCTAGAAGGGCCTGGAACAACATATACCAAGCCCTGAAAGAAAATGGATGCCAACCAAGAATCTTATACCCAGCAAAACTTACCTTCAAATTTGACGATGAAATAAGATCCTTCCATGATAAACAAAAGCTAAAGGAATATACAAAAAGAAAGCCAGCATTACAGAACATTCTCAGCAAAATATTCCATGAGGAAGAGATGAAAAACAACGATGCAAATCAGCAACAGGAGGCGCTAGCCTAAAGGAATAGCCAAATAAAGGAGAAACCAAATCATGTCAAAAACAAATATGAGTCAATTGACTGGGAATACAAATCATATCACAATAATAACCCTGAATGTTAATGGCCTGAATTCATCAATCAAGACACAGACTGGCAGATTGGATTAAAAAGAAAAATCCAACAATATGCTGCCTGCAAGAGACTCATCTCATAGAAAGAGACACCCATAGACTAAAGGTGAAAGGATGGGGACAAACATACCATGCACACGGACACAGCAAAAAAGCTGGAGTATCCATCCTCATCTCAGATAATGTGGACTTCAAACCAAAACTAGTCAGAAGGGATAAAGAAGGACATTACATGCTGCTTAAGGGAAGCATAAATCAGCAAGACATAACAATCATAAATATCTATGCTCCGAACATTGGCTCATCCACGTACGTCAAACAAATCCTTCTCAATTCCAGAAATCAAATAGACCACAACACAATAATACTAGGCGATTTTAACACACCTCTCTCACCACTGGATAGATCGTCCAAACAAAAATTGAATAAAGAAACTATAGATCTCAACAACACAATCTGCAATTTAGACTTAACGGACATATATAGAATATACCATCCAACAAAGAATGAATACACTTTCTTCTCAGCAGCACATGGATCCTTTTCTAAAATAGACCATATTTTATGCCACAAAGCTACTGTTAGTAAATATAAGAAGATAGAGATACTACCTTGTACTCTATCAGATCATAATGGATTGAAATTAGAAATAAATGACAGAATAAAAAACAGAAACTTCTCCAATACCTGGAGACTAAATAATACACTATTATATGATGAATGGATAACAGAAGACATCAGGAGGGAAATAAAAAAATTCTTAGAAGTAAACGAGAACAAAGACACATCATATCAAAATCTCTGGGACACTATGAAAGCAGTACTTAGAGGAAGATTTATTTCATGGGGTGCATTCAAAAAAAGAAGTAGAAATCAACAAATAAACGAGTTAACACTACAGCTCAAAGCACTAGAAAAAGAAGAGCAGACCAATACCAAAAGTAGTAGAAGACAGGAAATAGTTAAAATCAGAGCCGAAATCAACGAAATCGAAACAAAAGAAACAATCGGAAAAATTAATAAAATAAATAGTTGGTTCTTTGAAAAAATAAATAAAATTGATAAACCCTTAGCCACACTAACAAAGAGAAAGAGGGAGAAAACTCAAATTACTAAAATTCGGAATGAACAAGGAAACATCACAACAGACACGAGTGAAATACAAAACATAATTAGAAGCTATTTCGAAAATCTATACTCCAACAAAACAGAAAACCTTGAAGACATCAACAAATTTCTAGAGACATATGAATTACCTAAACTGAACGAGGAGGACATACACAACTTAAATAAACCAATTTCAAGCAATGAAATAGAAGAGGTCATCAAAAGCCTACCAACAAAGAAAAGTCCAGGACCAGATGGGTTCTCAGCCGAGTTCTACAAAACCTTTAAAGAAGAGCTCATTCCAATACTCCTCAAACTATTCCATGAAATAGAAGAGGAGGGAACCCTACCAAACTCGTTCTATGAAGCCAATATCACCCTGATACCTAAACCAGAGAGAGACACATCAAGGAAAGAAAATTTCAGACCAATATCCTTAATGAACATCGATGCAAAAATTCTCAACAAAATTTTAGCAAATCGCATACAAATATATATTAAAAAGATAGTGCACCACGATCAAGTGGGTTTTATCCCAGGGATGCAAGGTTGGTTCAACATTCGGAAATCAATAAATGTCATTCACCATATCAACAGACTTAAAGTTAAGAATCACATGATTATTTCAATAGATGCAGAAAAAGCATTTGATAAAATACAGCATCCCTTCATGCTCAAAACACTAGAAAAAATTGGGGTAGTGGGAACATTCCTAAACATTATAAAGGCCATCTACGCTAAGCCCATGGCTAATATCATTCTAAATGGTGAAAAACTGAAAGCGTTCCCCCTAAAAACTGGAACAAGGCAGGGATGCCCTCTTTCACCGCTTCTATTCAACATCGTCCTTGAGACTCTAGCCAGAGCAATCAGACAAACCAAAGAAATTAAAGGGATACGAATAGGAAAAGAAGAACTCAAACTATCCCTGTTCGCTGATGACATGATTATATATTTAGAGGAACCTGGAAATTCCACCAGAAAACTTTTAGAACTCATAAGTGAATTCAGTAAAGTAGCAGGTTACAAGATCAATGCTCATAAATCCAATGCATTTTTATACATAAGTGATGAATCTTCAGAAAGAGAAATTAGGAAAACTACCCCATTCACAATAGCATCGAAAAAAATAAAATACTTGGGAATCAATCTCACAAAAGAGGTGAAAGACCTCTACAATGAGAACTACAGAACACTAAAGAAAGAAATTCAAGAAAACCTTAGAAGATGGAAAGATCTCCCATGTTCCTGGATAGGCAGAATTAATATCGTCAAAATGGCTATACTACCTAAAGTTCTATACAGATTCAATGCAATTCCAATTAAAATCCCAATGATGTACCTTGCAGAAATAGAGCAAGCAATTATGAAATTCATCTGGAAGAATAAAAAACCTAGAATAGCTAAAGCAATCCTCAGTAGCAAGAGCGAAGCAGGGGGTATTGCAATACCAGATCTTCAACTCTACTACAAAGCAATAGTAACAAAAACGGCATGGTATTGGTACCAAAATAGACAGGTAGATCAATGGTACAGAATAGAGGACATGGACACAAACCCAAATAAATACAATTTTCTCATACTAGACAAAGGTTCCAACAATATGCAATGGAGAAAAGATAGCCTCTTCAACAAATGGTGCTGGGAAAACTGGAAAACTATATGCAATAGAATGAAACTAAACCCCTATCTCTCACCCTACACAAAACTCAACTCAAAATGGATCAAGGACCTCGGAATCAGACCAGAGACCCTGCATCTTATAGAAGAAAAAGTAGGTCCAAATCTTCAACTTGTTGGCTCAGGATCAAATTTCCTTAACAGGACTCCCATAGCACAAGAAATAAAAGCAAGAATCAACAACTGGGAGAGATTCAAACTAAAAAGCTTTCTCTCAGCAAAGGAAACTATCAGAAATGTGAAGAGAGAGCCTACAGAGTGGGAGAATATCTTTGCCAACCATACCTCAGATAGAGCGCTAATTTCCAGAATCTATAAAGAACTCAAAAAACTCTACACGAAGAAAACAAATAATCCAATCAACAAATGGGCTAAGGAAATGAACAGACACTTCACAGAAGAAGATGTACAAGTAATCACCAGATATATGAAAAAATGTTCAACATCCCTAGTAATAAGGGAAATGCAAATCAAAACTACCCTAAGATTTCATCTCACCCCAATTAGAATGGCGATTATCAAGAATACAAGCAACAATAGGTGTTGGCGAGGATGTGGTGAAAAAGGAACACTCATACATTGCTGGTGGGGTTGCAAATTAGTGCAACCACTCTGGAAAGCAGTGTGGAGATTCCTCAGAAAGCTTGGAATGGAAACACCATTTGACCCAGCTATCCCACTCCTTGGCCTATACCCAAAGGACTTAAAATCAGCATACTACAGAGATACAGCCACATCAATGTTCATTGCTGCTCAATTCACCATAGCCAGATTGTGGAACCAACCTAGATGCCCTTCAGTTGATGAATGGATAAAGAAACTGTGGCATATTTATACAATGGAATATTACTCTGCAATGAAGAATGATAAAATTATGGCATTTGTAGGCAAATGGTCGAAATTGGAGAATATCATGCTGAGTGAGATAAGCCAATCTCAAAAAACTAAAGGACGAATGATCTCGCTGATAAGCGGATGAGGACATATAATGGGGGGGTGGGACAGGCTAGCATTAGGTTTAGGGTTAGGTTTAGAGTTAGGCTAAGGAGAGCAGTAAGAATGAAGGAAAGAAGGACTGTGTAGAGGGAAAGGAGGGGTGGGAGGGGTGGGAGGGGTGGGAGGGGTGGGGGGGAGGGGAAAAATATAATAAACATCATTACCCTTTGTAAACGTAAAAAAAAAAATAAATAAATAAAAAAATAAAAAATAAAAAAAATAAAATGATCAGAGAAGCAAACGATGAGATGAAAGTACAAATGCAGACTTTGAATGATCTCACCAATCAACAGTTAAAAGAGCAAATGCAGGAAGCAAAAGATCATTTCAATAAAGAGTTAGAGATACTGAAAAAAAAAAACACACACAGAAATCCTTGAAATGAAGGAAACAATAAACCAAATTAAAAACCCCATGGAAAGCATAACCAATAGGATAGAACACCTGGAAGACAGAACCTCAGATATTGAAGACAAAATATTTAATCTTGAAAACAAAGTTGACCAAACAGAGAAGATGGTAAGAAATCATGAACAGAATCTCCAAGAACTATGGGATATCATGAAAAGGCCAAATAAGAATTATTGGATTGAGGAAGGCTTAGAGAAACAAACCAAAGGAATGAACAATCTATTCAATGAAATAATATCAGAAAATTTCCCACATCTGAAGAATGAAATGGAAAATCAAGTACAAGAGGCTTATAGGACTCCAAATATACAAAATTATAATAGACCCACACCAAAGCACTTTATAATGAAAATACCTAACATACAAAATAAAGAAAGAATTTTAAAGGCTGTGAGAGAAAAGAATCAAATTACATTAAGGGGGAAACCAATACGGATATCAGCAAATTTTTCAACCCAGACTCTAAAAGTTAGAAGGGCCTGGAATAACATTTTTCAAGCTCTGAAAGAAAACAGATGCCAACCAAGAATCTTATACCCCACAAAACTTACCATCAGATTTGACGACGAAAGAAAATCCTTCCATGATAAACAAAAGTTAAAAGAATTTACAAAAAGAAAGCTAGCACTACAGAACATTCTCAGCAAAATATTCCATGAGGAAGAGATGAAATACAACAATGTAAATCAGCAAAGGGAGGAACTACCCTAAAGGAATAGCCAAATAAAGGAGAAACCAAGTCATGTCAAAAAACAAAATGAGCCAAAGGACCGGGAATACAAATCATATCTCAATAATAACCCTGAATGTTAATGGCCTGAATTCATCAATCAAAAGACACAGACTGGTAGACTGGATTAAAAAGAAAGATCCAACAATATGCTGCCTGCAAGAGATTCATCTCATAGAAAGAGATACCCACAGACTAAAGGTGAAAGGATGGGAAAAAATATACCATGCACATGGACTCAGCAAAAAAGCCAGAGTATCCATCCTCATATCAGATAATGTGAACTTCAAGCCAAAGTTAGAAGGGATAAAGAAGGATATTTCATACTGCTTAAGAGAAGCATAAATCAGCAAGACATAACAATCATAAATATCTATGCCCCAAACAGTGGCTCATCCATGTACATCAAACAAATCCTTCTCAATTCCAGAAATCAAATAGACCACAACACAATAATACTAAGTGATTTTAAAGCACCTCTCTCACCACTGCACAGATCTTCCAAACAAAAACTGAACAAAGAAACCACAGATCTCAATAACACAATCAATAATTTAGACTTAACGGACATATATAGAATATACCATCCAACAAAGAGCGAATACACTTTCTTCTCAGCAGCACATGGATCCTTCTCTAAAATAGACCATATTCTATGCCACAAAACTAACGTTAGCAAATACAAGAAGACAGAGATACTACCTTGTATTCTATCAGATCATAATGGATTGAAATTAGAAATAAATGACAGAATAAAAAACAGAAATTACTCCAACACCGGGAGATTGAATAATTGGCTTTGTATGATGAATGGATAACAGAAGACATCAGGAGGGAAATTTAAAAATTCTTAGAGGTAAACGAGACAAAGATACATCATATCAAAATCTCTGGGACACTATGAAAGCAGTACTTAGAGGAAAATTTATTTCATGGAGTGCACTCAATAAAAGAAGAAAAAAATCAACAAATAAACGACCTAACACTACGGCTCAAAGCCCTAAAAAAAGAAGAACAGAGCAACACCGAAAGTAGGAGAAGACAGGAAATAGTTAAAATCAGAGCTGAAATAAATGAAATTGAAACAAAAGAAACAATAGAGGGGAAGGCGAGAGCCCGCAGCAGAGGAGGGGCGGCCGGAATGTGCACAGCTTTTTCAGTGTCTTCTGCACAAAAGAGAATATTGAACAAAGTATTTCATAACTTGATCAGGAATTGATTACTTTTGGTTTTCCTTCATTATATGAAGAATCCAAAAGTAAAGAGACAAAGGGAAAATTAAATATAGTTGCTGTTTTAAATTGCATGAATGAGCTACTTGTACTTCAGCGGAAGAACCTTCTAGCTCAGGAAAATGTGGAAACAAAGAATCTGAAACTGGGAAGTGATAAGGACCATCTACAGAACTGCTTTGCAAAACTTAAGGGAACAACTGGAAACCTCCAAGAGAGAAATGATTGGGCTTCAGGAGAGAGACAGACAATTGCAATGCAACAACAGGAATTTGCATCAGCTCCTGAAAAATAAGATGAGGTACAATAATTACAAAATATCATTGCAAGTCGAGATACTCAGTATAAACATGATATGAAGAGAAAAGAGCGTGAATATAATAAACTAAAGGAACGTCTGCATCAACTTGTTATGAACAAGGAGGATAAAAAAATAACCATGGACGTTTTAAATTATGTGGGGAGAGCTGATGGAAAACGAGGCTACTGGAGGACTAGTAAAACAGAAGCCAGGAATGAAGATGAAATGTATAAAATTCTTTTGAATGACTATGAATACCGTCAGAAACAAATCCTAATCGAAAATGCTGAACTTAAGAAGGTTCATCAGCAAATGAAAAAGGAAATGATTTCTCTTCTTTCTCCCCAAAAGAAGAGACCTAGAGAAAGAGCAGATGATAGCACAGGAACAGTTATCTCTGATGTTGAAGAAGATGCTGGAGAACTAACCAGAGAGTATGTGGGACCTTTCCTGTGAAAATGTGAGAGAGCAGCTTACAAACAGCATCCGAAAACAGTGGAGAATTTTGGAAAGTCATGTAGAAAAACTTGATAACCAAGTTTCAAAGGTACACTTAGAAGGTTTTATTGATGAAGATGTGATATCACGACAAGACCATGAACAAGAAACTGAGAAACTGGAGTTAGAAATTCAGCAATATAAAGAAATGATTAAAACACAGCAGCAGCTTTTACAGCAGCTCACTACTGCATGTGATGATGATACCACTTCACTATTACGAGACTGTTACTTGTTGGAAGAAAAGGAACGCCTCAAAGAAGAATGGTCCCTTTTTAAAGAGCAAAAAAAGAATTTTGAGAAAGAAAGACGAAGCTTTACAGAGGCTGCTATTCGCCTAGGATTGGAGAGAAAGGCTTCTGAAGAAGAAAGAGCCAGTTGGCTAAAGCAGCAGTTTTAAAATATGACTACATTTGACCACCAGAACTCAGAAAATGTGAAACTTTTCAGTGCCTTCTCAGGAAGTTCTGACCCGGACAATCTTACAGTGCACTCAAGGAACACAGCAAAAGAAGCCTCACAGTATGTTTAATGGGTCTCCAGTTTGCATGTCTAAACTAGTCTCTTCCTGCTTCACCTTCTACTTCAAACTTTTGCCCAACACGTTCCTGTGTATCTGAACATAGTTCAATCAATGTACTGAATATAACTCCTGAAGAAACTACACCAAATCAGGTTGGAAGAGAAGGTACGAATCAGAAGTGGAGTGTGGCATCAAGACCCAGGTCACAGGAAGGTTGCTACAGTGGATGCTCCTGACCTATACAAATTCTCATGTAGAAAAAGATGACTTACCTTAGATGTGTGGATGGGATTTTTTTCATTAACGTTCATCAGATTTCATATCTAAGTTGAAACAGGGTATGACATAAAGTCAGTCATCTCTAATAATTCAGGATGGTCTGAGTTGTTTGTTTGGACTTCCCTGTCTTTCCCCAAAGAGCTGAAATGCTAAATCTATTTAAAAGGATATAAAGCTTTGGATATGTATTTTTAGTAACAGAAACATCTGGTTCTGTGAATAAAGGAATGAATAGGTGTTTGGATGGAAACAAAAGCACTAGAATAAGTTTCCTCTTTATAGGTATTAAAAATAGCACTTTTAGGAAATTGATTATTATAAATGTTTAATTTTTGTCCCAAACATAGTTGGCATTGGAAGTTTAATCTTTACTTGAATGTATACTGTAGATTTTTAACAAAGCAAGTTCTATATTTATTATGTTTAGTGTGATTTTGAAATTACCTCTTTCATATGTTTTAAATAAAATGAAATTTATGTATGTTTTGTACACAGGTATACATGATTATGTTAAGAGGCTTTAAGACTTAAAAACTTCTACACAACCATGAGTACAGTAAAATTTTCAGTTGTATTCTGTTTATAGGTGTGTTAGGACCATTGCCACATTGCATTTAAGGTTTTTATTTAATCCATATGGGCAATAAATATTCAAAAATCTATTTCATGAGGCTAAGTTCTTTAGATAGTCAACATTACTAACATTACAGTTTTGAGATTTTTTACAGCATTAGATTTTTATTTTATGTACATAGGATATTATAATTTTTAAAAGACTATTGATTAGAGTCATGGGCAAGTCAACAAAAGTACCCTTGAATAACAATTTAAGAGCAATGATTTAAGATATTTGGATGATAAAAGATATTTAAGAAGGATGGTGATATTTTCCTTACTAGATGGGTACCAGTAAGGTAATAATCTGTATAAGCTAGGACTTTATATCATTGACAATAACTTTTTAATAATTTTTCAATGAAATATTTACCACTAATGATAAATAAATATGGCAGTGTAGAAGTATTGAATTTTATAATCCAGATATGATACTCTGGTCAGTCTTCTGTCATTTCATTTTCAGAACAATCTTAGGCTCTTTTGTCCCTGTAATGTGTCTGACTGCATGTTCTTCATGAACAGTATATTATTATTGATATTAATAATACTTGTAGGCCTAAGCTCTTCCCCTATAGATTTTCATCAAAAAACTTTGAAGTGCCTAATTCTCTCTGCTTTTTGCTGTATATAGAAGCCTACACAGGTCTAGTCCTTGCTAGGTGTGGCAGTTTAGTCCCATCTACCTTCCCCTTTTCTAGCAGTTCAGTCACTTAAATATGCTCACCCTGTTTGTGACTGTTCCATTTAAATTTCCCAGGCTACCAAAAAAAGGTTTATATGTCATCCGTTCACTATATGTGACTCTTTGGAGTTGTGTAGCAGCAGCCATTTTTTTCAGGGCTGATAGTATCTTATGACACTGATGAATATACTAACACTAACCATATTTATAGTTCCAGGGAGCTGGCTCTTATTATTAGTCACTCACTACCTTCCGCTTGATGCATGGACACTTATTTAGTCTTCAAAATATTACAGATGTTACAGAATGCCAGAGATATTCCAGAGGAAGGATCCTACCTGGGATGTAATCATTCTTTTGCTCTTTAGCAATAATGTGGTCGAAGAAAGGCAATCAGAAATTTTAGAAATAATCAATGATACATTTGTGGAAAGTTTTCCCCAGGGGTTTTCATGATGTGCTTTGCCAGAGGTAAATAATCTGATTTTTATATAAAACTCTTTAAGGAATACTGTATTGCATGAGGATGGATTTCTAGAAAGAAGCATCTGAATTTTGTTGTTTCCATTTTAAAATGTGTTGAATTCTCATAATGGAAAGAAAATTTCCTTGAGATCTATTTTTAATTGTAAGGTGTGAAAGAAACAGTAAAATGAAAACCAGAAAAAACAATAGAAAAAATTAACAAAATAAATAGTTGGTTATTTGGAAAAATAAACAAAATTGATAAACCCTTAGCCACACTAACAAAGAGAAGGAGAGAGAAAAATCAAATTACTAAAATTCGGAATGAACAAGGAAATATCACAACAGACATGAGTGAAATATAAAACATAATTAGAAGCTATTTTGAAAATCTATACTCCAACAAAATAGAAAATCTGGAAGACATCAACAGGTTTCTAGAGACATATGAATTATCTAAACTGAAGCAGGAGGACATACACAATTTAAATAGATCAATTTCCAGTAATGAAATAGAAGAAGTCATCAAAAGCCTGCCAACAAAGAAAAGTCCGGGACCAGATGGGTTCTCAGCTGAGTTCTACAAAACCTTTTAAGAAGAGCTCATTCCAATACTTCTCAAATTATTCCATGAAATAGAAGAGGAGGGAACCCTCCCAAACTCATTCTATGAAGCCAATATCACCCTGATACCTAAACCAGAGACACATCGAGGATAGAAAATTTCACACCCACATCCTTAATGAACATTGATGCAAAAATTCTCAACAATGCTAAAGCAAATCGCATACAAAAATATATTAAAAAGATAGTGCCCCACGATCAAGTGGGTTTTATCCCAGGGATGCAAGGTTGGTTCAACATCCGGAAATCAATAAATGTCATTCACCATATCAACAGACTTAAAGTCAAGAATCACATGATTATTTCGATAGATGCAGAAAAAAGCATTTGATAAAATACAGCATTCCTTCATGCTCAAAACACTAGAAAAAATGGTGGGAACATTCCTTAACATTGTAAAAGTCATCTATGCTAAGTCCCTGGTCAATATCATTCTAAATGGTGAAAAACTGAAAGCATTCCCCCTAAAAACTGGAACAAGGCAGGGATGCCCTCTTTCACCACTTCTATTCAACACTGTCCTTGAAACTCTAGCCAGAGAAATTAGGCAGACCAAAGAAATTACAAGGATATGAACAGGAAAAGAAGAACTCCAACTATCCCTATTTGCTGATGACATGATTATGTATTTAGAGGAACCGGGAAATTCCACCAGAAAACTTTAGAACTCATAAGTGAATTTAGTAAAGTAGCAGGATATAAGATCAATGCTGCATTTTTATACATAAGTGATGAATCCTCAGAAAGAGAAGTTAGGAAAACTATCACATTCACAATAGCCTCAAAAACATAAAATACTTGGGAATCAATCTAACAAAAGAGGTGAAAGACCTCTACAATGAGAACTATAGAACACTAAAGAAAGAAATTAAAGAAAACCTTAGAAAATGGAAAGATCTCCCATGTTCTTGGAGAGGTAGAATTAATATTGTCAAAATGGCCATACTACCGAAAGTGTTATACAGATTCAGTGCAATTCCAATTAAAATCCCAATGATGTACCTCACAGAAATAGAGCAAACAATCATGAAATTCATCTGGAAGAATAAGAAACCCAGAATGGCTAAAGCAATCCTTAGCAGGAAGAGTGAAGCAGGGGGTATCGCAATACCAGAACTTCAACTATACTACAAAGCAATGGTAACAAAAACGGCATGGTATTGGTACCAAAATAGACAGGTAGATCAATGGTACAGAATAGAGGACATGGACACAGACTCAAATACAATTTTCTCATACTAGACAAAGGTTCCAACAATATGCAATGGAGAAAAGATAGCCTCTTCAACAAATGGTGCTGGGAAAACTGGAAAACCACATGCAGCAGAATGAAACTAAACTCCTATCTCTCACCCTGCACAAAACTCAACTCAAAATGGATCAAGGACCTTGGAATCCAACCAGAAATCCTGCATCTTATAGAAAAAAAAGTAGGTCCAAATCTTCAACACGTCGGCTTAGGATCAGATTTCCTTAACAGGACTCCCACAGCACAAGAAATAAAAGCAAGAATCAATAACTGGGATAGATTCAAACTAAAAAGCTTTCTCTCAGCAAAGGAAACTATCAGCAATGCAAAGAAAAAGCCTACAGAGTGGGAGAAAATCTTTGCCACTCATACTTCAGATAGAGCATGAATTTCCAGAATCTATAAAGAACTCAAAAAACTCTATCCCAAGAATACAAATAACCCAATCAACAAATGGGCTAAGGAAATGAACAGACACTTCACCAAAGAAGATCTACAAGCAATCAACAGATATATGAAAAAGTGTTCAACATCTTTAGTAATAAAAGAAATGCAAATCAAAACTACTCTAAGATTCCATTTCACCCCAATTAGAATGGTGATTATCAAGAATACAAGCAACAATAGGTGTTGGCGAGGATATGGAGGAAAAGGTACATTCATACATTGCTGGTGGGGTTGCAAATTGTGGCCACTCTGGAAAGCAGCATGGAGATTCCTCAGAAAGCTTGGAATGGAACCCCCATTTGACCCAGCTATCCCACTACTTGGCCTATACCCAAAGGACTTAAAATCAGCACACTACAGTGATGCAGTCACATCAATGTTCATAGCTGCTCAATTCACAATAGCCAGATTGTGGAACCAACCTAGATGCCCTTCAATGGATGAATGGATAATGAAACTGTGGTGTGTATATATATATGTATATACACATGCACACAATGGAATATTACTCAGTCATAAAGAATAATAAAATTATGGCATTTGCCGGCAAATGGATGAAACTGGAGAATATCATGCTAAGTGAGATAAGCCAATCTCAAAATACCAAAGGACAAATGATCTCGCTGATAAGCGGATGATGACACATAATAGGGGGTGGGAGAGGGGCAAGAATAGAGGAAGGAGAAACTATATAGATGGAAAAGAGGGGTGGGAGGGGTGCGGGGAAGGACAAAAATAACAGAATGAATCAAAAACTATTACCCAATGTAAATGTGTGATTACACAAATGGTATGCCTCTACTTCATGTACAGAGAAGATGTAATCCATTTGTTTACAATAAAAATAAATAAAAAAAAAAAAGGTAACATACATACATCCACACACCTGAGCACTAAAAGAATATTCTGATGGTGCTAATTCAGGCATAAGAAATGATCAAACAAGAAAATGTTTCTTATAGGCCATGTCATATTATTCAATTTTTTAAAACCACACACATTACTTGAATAAAATTATTTTTTAAAGTCAGATATAGGGACATACACCTGTCATCCCAGCTACTTGGGAGGCTAAGGCAGAAGGATCCCACGTTCAAGGTCACTTTAGATAACATAGACATATCTCAAAAACAAAATTAAAAAGGTTGGGAATATAGTTCAGTGGTAGAATGCTTGCTAGTATGGGAGAGGCCCTGGGTTCTAGCCTAGTAGCAATAGTATTAATAATAATAATAATAATAATAATAATAATAGCTAATTTCAAGAGCTTAAAAAATCCAATCCATGATAAATTATGAACAAGAAAAAGAATAAGGAATCTTTAAAGTTAAATGCTTTATAACCAACAGGAGAAGCTGGGATCTCATTTCAATATCAGCTCATAGTTTGTAGTTTCACATTAAACTATATATTGAACCCTTTGTCAGCTATCGCCTATCAGAATACACAACCTATCTATTACCTTTATACTGTGAAGCTTGAATTGTGCCACACAACATAACTCCTCAGTATTTTGTTTTACTAAAATCCCATGAAGAGTAAAAATCTAATAGTCCATTGGCAAAATACAAAATTTGTTCCGCCAAAAAAATTACCCTGTAAAGTAAAATAATCTCAGTGAAATAATCTCCAATATTTAAGACAGGACCTGGATGAGGAGTTCATGAAGCATTTCCTCCAAGTATCTCTGTACTTGCATAAAATTGCTAATCAAGAACTAGATAAGTGAATTTAGCATTTTGATTAACTTTTTACTTTCTAGCTATCTCTGAAAAAAGTTAAGAACTTATTAAAAATACCTTAAACAGGAGTCTAAATTTAGAACTTTCTTGAATCTATTTATGGTTTTATAATCAGTGTAAATGTACTGACAGTAACATAAAGTAATCACTCCAAATTTAAAAATGGCATTATTTTACCTGGATTATACTCTATATTTACTTTAAAGTTACTGAAGTCAATATTTTGATAATTCCTAGAAAACTATCATGTCCTAGAGGAAAGTTCAAATTATCAAGAGCTAGATAAATAAAATTAAAAACATTCCTGTCAGGTCCCAATGTCAATTAATTTCATTTCAGTTTACAATTACGCCTCTCAAAGGTTTGGGGGGTTTGTGTGTGTGTGTGTGTGTGTGTGTGTGTGTGTGTGTGTTTTAAATCACTCTTAAAATTTACTTTGTGTTTCACGGTATTTTTTTAAATACATTATTTTTATAAAACCAACTTCAGACTTAAAGATTAGCACGTATGTTTTAAGTATTCTCCCAGAATAAACTTCAAAGACAAAACATTTAAATAATTTTATATCCTTGAAAATTATACAAACTTGACCTAGAATAAAAAACAACCCCCATGGACTGCAAAGAGTAAAGTAAATTTAGAAAAATAAAAATGCAAATATGCATTTTAGCAGTCTCTTGAATTTATTAACCTAAAAGGTTTAATTTCCATTTTCCTGCCTCAGCTTTATTTATAAAATGTCGTGCCCTATAAATACGCTGTTATTTTCTATAGTCAAGCACCCTCTTAACAAATCTTCTCATTAATATGTAAATTTAAAGTCAATCGGTCTTCTCCCTGACAGCCCCATGAATTCCTAGTGCACTGTATAATCGGCTTTGACTTGGCATCCACTATTTATCAAAGATGTCAGTTAGAAAAATTATGGAAAATGCACTGCAATTGATATGACTGCAATCTACTTTGTCAACACTTAATTGTTCCTCAAATCATACATTTACATATAAACAGCCTAAATACTGATCTATAATGATGCAAATAAACTAAATTAAAAATCTCTTCTGCCCAGAAGAAGCTTGTTTGTATATGATGTGTTCATTTGAGAACTTACTGACAAAACCATGTACATCAACTCATCTCAAAAAGTATTTCTACTAATTTTCAATTCCTCAAAACACAATTTTGCTACCCTTCAAGCACATTAACATAAACAAATGTTTTTAAAAATTCACTGGGAAACATTATTTTTCTCTTTGAAAAGCAAATTTAATTAGAGTTGCTAGCTAATTGCAATGTCTGAACACTATGGATTAGGGGCTTTGAAGTTAATTTTGACAAGAACATAATAAGCAAATACATAAAAACTTATTAAGGTAACCAAAATATTTTTTAAATTTAAGAGTCACAAAGTTATATACAATATGAAAAAAGCTTGGCATCAGATAACTGTTTCCAGCTCCATCTTTTATAAACAATATTATCTTAGATGAACTGTTAAAAATCTGTATGCCTCAGTTTCTTTACCTATAAAATGGGTATAATTCTGAATGTCCTATAAAATAGTCAACAAAATAAAATTCTATACAAGTACTATAAGATGATAAGTTGCTAAACGTAACCTATTGTGGTATCATTTTTTATATTATTGTTGAGAGGAAAAAGTATTTGATTTCAATTAATTTGGTAGGAAAGACGGCTGTTCCATTTTAAATATACTTTCAGGTGGATGTTTTATTTTAATTGAGAATTAAATACCCACTGGCAAATTCTTTTACTTCAAGGTAAAATGGCCTTTGATTATGGCTAAATGGTGTTGATACAGCATTTAGGTGAGTGACTTCTGTCAAAAGGAAAAGCTAAAATGAAGATTTTTTTTTCTCCATTGACTCCATGAAATGATACATTTAAATGGTGGTGAGGGAAAAAAGGAATGGTAAACACTAAGCACTGACTGTGGAGTACTACCCATCTTGTCTTTCTATTCTAAAATAATCTTAACCATTCTTTAATACATATTATGCTTTTTACAACATCAGATATGAAACAAAGCAAATAAAAATGCTGAAAACAGTTAAGTCAAGTTTCTTTTAGCTGTGGTCAAACCTGGCTTTGTGATTCAGTGTGCCAAGTTCCAAAACTGAAACTACCATGTACAGTCCTGATAAGTTGAAAGCAACATGAAGTCTAGGCCAGAAAGTCTCCAAAACTGCAAATAACTATACTGTTCACCCCAAAGTTTTGCAGTAAAACAAAATAGTAAAGAGAAAGGCTCAGGTGGGTGCAATAAAGGAGGGAGGCTCATGGACATGGTCCAAATGCTAATGACCCATTTGAATCTTAATTTTATAAAATGTATTTGAACAAAGGGTCTAGCATCTTTTGTAGTCCTTAATTCTAAAGTGAATGAAGACAATACAATAAGGACTAACACTTTCAAATCCTTCATATGGGTTCTGAACAGAACATATAAGTAAACATATAGACATAAGCCTGCTATCTTGATTATTCTAAACTATGTAGGACTCTCAAATAGAACTTAAACAATCAAACAATAATTTTTTCATGGCTTGTGGTCAATTGATATCATCTCGAGCTAATATAAAATTTTAACCACCCAAAGAAGTGATTAAATGATTGCCAGATTAAATGATTGCCAATAATCATCTCTTAAGGTCAATCAAGAGGTTATAAAAAAATAAACAATTTTTATTTTACCATATGCTTCTGTAATTTAAAAAAAGAGAACATCACCACAGTTAACTGAGAAATACAAATCTATTTAAGTGGTTTTCTTTCTTTTTTTTCTTAAAGCCAAGGAATCTTTCTCAAAGCAAATTATAAGCGAAGCTGCATAAAACAGGCATGCAAAGAAAGCAGCTCTGTCTGATGCAGTGGCAGAGCCCAGAGTCAGGCTCCAGCACCACTACCCAGATGGTTGCTCCTGTGGCAGTGCTATAGCGTTCTGAGGGCTGAGGTGCATATTTGAAAAACCACTAAATTAGTCTAACAGCCACAGCATTTAGAATAATGCCGAGGTCAGATGGCAAATAAATGCCAAAGATAAGAAATTATTTAGATCAATTCCAGCATGCTAGGATTTAACAATGACCAGATTTCCTCTCATATTTATAATAATTGATGTTCATGTACTTAATATGAAACAGAAAGAATAAATGAATATAGCCCCAATGTTTCCAATTATCTGTCAAAAGAATAAATGTACATCATAGAATAGAATTTTACTTTTTTGCTTGTGTATATAGTTTTATAAATTTTATCTAAAACAAGATGAAATAAAATTCAAGGAACAGAAAAGCAAACTACAAAACAGTTTAATATCCATTACACATTTCTAGAAGATATGCTACGTGTATAGCATATATTTTAGCTCTGGCTTCTATATTCCAATAAGGTAAAAGATCATTTATTTGTAAATAGCTAATGAAAGTGATTTGATAATGACAGGAAAGAAAACAAAAATATTTAAATGGTGACAATCATTAGATATGCCAAAGTGACCTATAACCACATGGAACAGGACAAAAAATATATCTGAGAAGAATTTTTTACAGGAAATGGCTGAAATCAAACAAATAAGTTATTCACAACAAAAATCTCTTGTCAAAGGGTGAAGACAGTTTCATAATGAACATGTTGAATAAATTAGCAAGAGTATCCTCAAAACTGTAACAACAAATAAAACTATAGAATAAAAGTATACAAATGTAAATTTTCATCAATTTAAGAATCCTATATAAGCCTTTTTATATTGATGAATTTATACAAACTTAAATTTTTAAATAGAATAATATAACCCCTTTGTTAATATAAAAATTGAGGGGGCTGAAGGTATAGCTCAGCAGTAGAGTGTGTGTTCAGCATGCAAGGTCCTGGGTTCACTATCCAACACCAAAAAACAAAGAAATTAAAATTGAGATGGAAGAAATATTAGTATTCATCTAAAGATAGATGAAAGAGTTAATTTTAGTGCTAACAAATATTAGTGTAGAAAAATTGATAAAACATTTATAATTATGTATATCATGTTATTGAAAACATGGTATTATGAACACGTTTCAATTTTATTAGCATTTTTTCTCTCATTTTAGTATTATTTCTAATTAACAAAAACAAGATATACTGAGCAATCAAGGGCCTATTTATAAGTTTGCATATAAGTCACTTCAACATAATTGGATTTTAAAAGACCTCTTATCTTTTTACACAAGTGATTTTTAACATCTATAATACTGCATTTTAAAAAGATGAGATATCAAAAGACAAGGTTAATATACTACTGTTGTAACATTTAAGGATTTCTTTAAGTAAGCTTAAAATTCAAATTTCATTCTTAAATATATACATAGTGAGTAAGTTCAAATACAAACTATGTGATAAAATTAAACTTTTCTAAGCTGTCATAAGAAAAGAACAGGTATGCTTCTAATGTTAACCTACAAAAGGAAACAAAAAACTTCACTTCAAGTATATTTAATTATTAGTTTGACTAAAATGCTACCAGTTTAAGCAAAGAAAAGGAGAAACATTTGAGCAACATAAAACTAGAAAAAATAGTTGAAAAGTTCAGCAGTATTTATCTATAAAAGCAAGAAATTAATATTCAAGGTACAAATTCATGTTATACACTCAAATTACCCATTTTCACAAATGCAAATTTGGAATAGCTAGAGCTGGAAAGTGTGAACTAGTAAAAATAAATAAATAAATTCATGGTTTAACAATGTTATTGTAAATACTGCATCATGCTACTGCTCCTAACAAAGGCCTCTTATAAAGTGTCATACTGAAAGTGTATATACTATGTCATTAAATATGTATCAAGCAGTGTCAAAAAATAGACAATTACTCTTGTATTTTCTGCTTTTGTAAAAGAAAATAAGGAAAATGAGTCCTTGTTAAATACGAAAATTTCTATATTTCACTATTCTTAATTTTTTGTACACATTTTTAAATGCTCACCTATTCTCTCAGTATACTTTATAAGTGGAAGGCTGTTCAGCACTTACCTCTTTCCAAGGACTGACAAACTGTGTACGAGCATATCGAGTTAGCATGTGGATTATGACCACCTGCCCCCACTCTTCCACATCAACTAGTAAGTTACAAAGCTTTCGGTAATTCTTGTGAATCAGATCTATTCTATCTGGGCATACTTCTTCAAAAGCCATCACAACACTGCCAGCTACCAACTAGAAAAGAAAGAAATAGTAACTCATTAAAAAACATTTTTCAGTCCATCTAAGATACTATTCACATTTTATAGTAGTACAGGGTTATGGCAATCAATATTTAAAGTGTTTATTCATTCAGTTAAAATGAATGTTCATGTTTGAGTACAAAATAAAATTTTAAGCAAAACTCCCTAGAAGAATAATTTTAATACTTCTTATTTTATGTGAAAAACTAATGCTTTGCTAAACAGAAATGAATTCTGATAATTTTTTATTTCATCAGGTTAAATTCCAATTAAGTTGTTTATACATAAATTCAACATTAATCATTCACATTTTTCATCTTTAAAAATAACCTAAATTCTAATCTAAAGACTCATTTCTCAGTTTGTAATGATATTCAGAAAAACAATCCAGATAATAACAAGACTATACTGTGTCAGTTTAAAAATAAAATGACAATTCCACAATGAATTTGTTAAAAGTCTGAGGAACTCTTACATGTTTTTAGTACTAAAACACTTCCGAATCTTACATATCTTAATTCATGTTTTTACCAAAATAATTTACTTACAAAGAAAACACAACGAGTAAAATTTTTGTGCATTGTTATGACTTTTATAACAAAGTGTATAAGTTGGAATAATATATTACCAACAAAAGGCAGCATTCCTCAAGTCTAATTAATGAATCGTAAATACTGATTTCTGAATTGTCAAGTTTTTACAAATCTCAGTGAAACTGATTCCTTTAGCATAAAAATACAAAGTAAGCAGAATATGTAATAAACAAATACTTCTATATATGTACCAGTGATACATGTTGTTAGCCAACAATATGATACAGTTTTGAAAAAAGCAAATTAATATCATATTCATTCTGAACACTAGGGATCTTCATTTTGTGTCTAAAATTTCCCCAATGACTTAAAATAAGCAATTAAATAGAAATATAAGTTATTGAAATGGTACTTTTTGAAAAATATTAGATACAATGATATTCATATTTTGAGTATTTGTCCCTCTACTTGGCTGACATTTAGTTTATTAATATGCAACCAACAATACAATTGAAAGAAAACAGCTCAGAATATAGACCTGCTATTATGCTAAACAAGTTTCAAGTCCTGTGGGGATTTTATGAATTACCAATCAGTATGAACGTGAAGCTGCATTTATTGACTGCAGCCCTGCCCATGTACTGGTGCCTGCTGGTCCCAGCATGTATGCGCCTCAATCGAAAAAGCAAGGAATTGATTATTTGTGTGAACTAAATAAAAATGTATTATATGTATAATTTTCTCTTTGCTATTGATATGGAAAGGAAGTTAAGTGCATGTTTTCAACTCCACATTTTGATATCTTCTGCATAAATTACTGTTCAGAAATTATATTCTATGAAAATCACATTTCTATCAGATCAGAATTAGTACAATTTAAATATCTCTTAACACAACTAAGTTTATGATATTAGACTAGTTGTGTGATATATATTGTCATCACTATAAATTGTATATATAAAGCAATCTCATACTAATACTTAAATAAATCAATAAAGGGTCTTTAATACAAAAAATAATCTATGAAATTAAGGTCAGCAGTTTTAATTTTTGAATAAAATCAAGTTATCTGGTCTAAAGTTAGAAAAGTTTTCCTACATGTGTTAAAACCAAACAATTAAATAGAAAATCAGTCGCAAGGTATTAAATTTATTAAACCGAGAGCTTTAAGTACACAGCAAATGCAAAACACTAACATTCTAAAATACTTACAAATATCATTACAAGAAAATAATATTTTAAGTATGAATAAAGCTTAAGGAAACATTAACGTATAGAAAGTATGTAAAGAAAGTACCTTCACAAAATAAAACCGACTATACTCATAATTTTAACAATTTGACCCTACTCTAAACATTAGGAGAAGAATTGATAATTTTGGTCTATTAAATGTTCAATATTCTATAAAACATTCAGGATTAAAATAAAATGATCTACTCAGATTTTAAAACCAAAAATATTGGTTTCCAAAAAACAGACAGTTAATTTTCATCTCACTGTGTCAATAGTAGCTTTTCATATAAGGGGGAAAATAAATCACTCCAACAAAACTAGCAATGAGCTCATCAAATTCAAATGCAGTTTTCCATTTATGTATTTTTTATATTAAAGCAATAAACATGGTTCATTTATCTCCCCTTGGTTGCCACGTTTTTCTGTGCTGTTGCTATGAACTTCAGCCATTAGCTGTGCTCCAAGGTAAACTACATGAACCATCAACAAAAGTGACACCCCATCTATGGAGTTCATATTTTCTCTAGATTATCTATGCTAGTTGACAAGCTGGTAATGAAAAAAATCACACTAAGCAAATGGTTCCTCTAATAACAATAAATTTTCTATAAAATTATGAAGGGTACAAAACGTTTCCTTGCATCTATTTTGTCATGAATTCTAATTAACGCTGCAAAAACCTGAGAGTGTTGGGTCATCACAAGAAGTGCATCAAGGTTTGATTGATAATATGGTATAAGTTGGCCAATGCTGCCAAGATTTTCTTCCCTTAAATTAATGGCCATCCAACCTGCCCTAATCATACAACCCAAATGATATTCCCCTTCTTATTTCAATTTTCTTGAGGCATGGAAAATAGGAAAGATCAGTCATTTATCTTCTAATAGCTGGATAATAGATCTATCACAATAAAACATCTGCACAAACTCAGGGGTGTGTTTTTTTTCCCCATAACACTGAGGCTTTTACCAACATTAAATCAATAACTTATAAAATGGTGTCTTACCCCTACAGCTTAGCTATAAACTACCAATCTATTCATTAAACATAATTTTATAGCTCAAATTAAAGAGAAAAAACTCATATTATCAAAAACACATAAATAGCTCAGTTTTTCAGTAGGTACTAACCTAATTTGTCTTCCTAAGAAATTGTTTCCATGAGAAATTTAAATGCTATCAAAAGGACTTCTTTAAAATTAATATGAAAGGACAAGAAAATAAATGCCACCCTGCTTTTGAGGCATTCTAAATAAAAGATTGTCCACTTCTATGCTTTAAATGCTCAAAATATGTGGATTTCTACATTTTAAAGAAAAACAAATGAAAGCTTTTATAAATTTAAGAAACTAAATCATAAGTAAACACTAACTGGGAAAGGTTTATAGTAAAGTAGAAAAGTAAGCCCAGCTCCTGGAAGGCTGAGGCAGGAGGATGGTTAAGTTATGATGCCAGGCCTGTCAACTTCGTGAGACCATCTGAAAATAAAAAATAAAAAGGGCTGGAGATGTTGATCAGTGTTAGAATATCCCTGAGTTCAATCCCCAACACTGAAAAAACTTACATAAACAAAAAGTATTAAGAAAGATAAAATAAAAAAAAAAAAGAAAGATAAAATAGAGATGAAATGTTTCCTTTTAATTTCATTGATTACAGTTGTAAGGTTCTCTATAGTGTCTATACAAACATACAAGATACCTTCAGACAATAGTTACCCAAAACATTACGTGTTCTTCCAATTTTTCTAAACCCAAAGTGATCTATTTTTAGGGAAGAATGACTCATATGACAAATACTGGTCTTTTTCCAATAAAAGGGAAAAACTGTTGTATATTTTTTAATATGCTTATAGTTCAACCTTTCCTTAAAATGAAAATTATTTCAAAAAATCTTCCTTGACTGAAGAGCAACAACAGAAGGTATATCTCAAAACTAATAGAAGAAAAGGAAGTTTTTAATTCATTAACATCTTTCACATTTATAATTATCAATAGTAACATCAATGTCATCATCATCATCACCATAATGATTCCAAGTTTTTGCTGGTAGAAAAAGAATTCCTTTTCCATATGTGGAAGTAAATTAGACTAGTGTCATTGGACTGCAAAATTTTTAAATAAAAACAATGTGCAATTCTTTATTTTAAATGTCAATTCTGAAATTATATTTGTGATGGTGAGAAGAAATGTACCTGTCTTCCTTCAATAAAGTATTATCTGTGACCAAAAAACCTGGCAATTATGAAGGTAAGATCCATAAACATCTGGGTAAATATCATAATATTTTTAATCTTTCTATAATGGATTACAATCATACAAAGGAAAAAACTATCAGCATTCTCAAAACATAATTAATTTAAATACTAGGCAAAAAAATTAATGGTACCTGGGTAAATCTGAATCTATCAGTCTACATTTCCAAAATAAAAAGACCAAAATCTATGCCCTACACATAACTCAAAAGAGAGCACCTCCAAACTTCAAATAGCTCTCCCAGGAAAGCTATTTTTATGCTTGTATCATAAAACTTCACAAAGACAAGAGCACAGAAAAAAAATTATTCAAAACCAAGCAGACAAGAGTTAGTCATGGCTACAAGAGTGAACTAAAATAAACAACAGAAATAAAAAGAACACTATTCAGTACAAAAATATTAAAAAAGATTCCCAGTAGGTCAGAGCAGACCATAGCAAAGAGACTTAAAGGGAGGATAAGACAATTCAGTGAGGCCAATGAACTCTCAAGGAGAGCTTCAAGAAGAAAATAGGATTAAAGAAAGAACTGGGGCAGACGGGTCCAGTGGCACACACCTATAATCCCAGTTGCTTGGGAGGTTGAGGCAGTAGGACCGCAAGTTTGAGGCCAGCCTCAGCAACTTAGCACAGTCTCAAATTAAAAAATTAAAAAGGCCTGGAGATATGACTCAGTGATCAAGCGCCCCTGGGTTCAATCCCTGGTACGAGAAAAAAAAAAAACAGGTCAGGTGGGGTGGGAGGAATCCCTTTAGAAACTGGGATAACAGGAAAAAGAAGAAAGAAGAGAAAAGTTTAGACTCCTCAAAGATATATCTTAAAATAATCTTAGGACATATGCCTCCTACTATGTACTCCTTCACAATCAAAACTCATCTCATTGGCTTTTGAGATGGCTTTCTGACAGAGAGGGTGCTCCTATACTCAAAATATTGCAAGTAACCACAAATGTCAAATCACCAACCCTAGCCAAAGAAATGCCAAGACTCAAATAATAACTAATAAAAGCAGAAAAGGAAAATCAAAACAATTCAACTGGTAAAAACTACCCCCAAAAGATCAAGGATAAGCAAAAGGAAGCTTTTTAATACAACACTCCAACACAAATTAAATACCCTCAAAGAAGCATTTGAAGACAGAAAAAAATGAATATAAATCAAAATTTTAAAAGAGAATAGAAATTACTAAGAGAAATCAGAAAGAAATAAAATAGCATTTCATTTCATTTCATTCACTGAAACCATAAAGAAATTGAAGGGGAAAAAGTTATCAAACATGAGATCTAAATTGCAAGATGCCCCTGGGACAAAAATCAACAAAATGAAAAATTATTAGGGGCGCTAAAGGGAAAAAAAAAAAAAAGAGATAGAGAGAGAAGAAGAAGAACCAGGAAAATGAAAACGAGATAAAGAAAGAAGTAAAAAAGGTTTAGAGAAAAAGTGGCTGAAGTACAAGGTAAGCAAAGAAGATCTAAAACATGTAAAATTGGAATACCTGAGGAAGAATATAACAATTGAACATATTTAACATTTAAAACCATGTTCCTGAAAGAAAAAATATATCATCGGAAATAATATTTAAATTCTGACTCTATATTATGAAAGTGTTTGTTTGGTGCCAGGAAAAAAACGACCCACACCAACAACCATAAAACACCTTACAAAACTATGTATTTCAAAGGTAAAAAGAAAATCCTCAGGGACAGCATCTTACTTATTATGGACACAGACCAGGTATTTTCCTTAGATTGAAATAAGGAAAGGATGCCCACCACCTCTACTACTATCAGATGTTATACTGACAGAATCAGTCAACATAATTATATAAGAGATATCAGAGTCCTAGGAATTGAAAAATGGAAGTAAAACTATCTCTATTTGCTGAAATGATTCATTCTATAGAGGAAAAAATAAGGAGAATGAAAAAAAGTAACTCAAACAATAAAATAATTCAGTAAAGAAGGATACAAAATTACCTTTCAAAAAATTAATAGACTTTTAAATATACAAACATCATAAGTTCAAGGATATAATGAGAAAACAATTTCATTTATCAAAGCAACAAAGAAATAAAACTAAAGATAAAATAACTCTAAACCAACATTTAACTCTAGTTTTAGTCCCCTTCCTACCAGAGGTACATGCTGATAATTTTGAAATAATACCTCCTCTGAATTCTGGATTAAGCAACAAAGTAAAAACATTGTGCATAATGGGAGCCATTTTCTTACTGTTAAAGGGGAAGTTACAAATTGGAAAGGGAAGAGGCTAGAAGGAACCCGGTGCTACTATATGAGAATTAGAGGCCTTGATATTTTTAATATCAAGATAGAAGAAAAGGTATAAATGTGTTTACTTTTAAAAAATAAAACAAACTACATAACACTTTAGTTGAATGAGTGCCTCAGAATAGACAGGCCATCAATACCTTCAAAAGGTCTATGAAAACTGAGTATGATACTATTTGGGGGAGGAAAAGAAACCATTACAGATAATATATCAGTTACTATCACCAAGAATATAACAATTCAACAGTCATTCAAAAAATACTGAACATCTACAATGAATAAATATTCAATATTTTCTTTCTAGTATTTTAGAAACAAATTATCAGAAACCAAAACAAACATTCTAAATTTACGAACAACATACCTTCTTGAGCCATTTATTTTTTAGTTTGCTATTTTAATACCTTATGCCATGGTGTAAGGCATCATGCTGAGGGTTTATGTACAACAGCTCTTTCAACCCAAATAACAATCTTGTAAATTAAAAGCACTATAAATTTAGAAACTAAAACTCATGAAGGCTTAGAACAGAGCTAAATGGCAGAAACTAAGGCATGAATTCAATTCTAATCTAAAAGACTGTAGTTTTTACCCATGACAAGATCTATCCTATTTGGAAAAACACACACACATATAAAGAAATTTCATTCCCAAACCATGTAACAAATTTCTGTTAGTCTACAATGAAGCAGAAATTATGGCAAACTGTATTACCATTAAGGGATCGTTTCTTATAAATCTTACTATTCTCCACAGTACTTAGCAAATGTCCTGCACATAAAAGAAATCAAGTATTTTCTCAATTATTACAATTAAATAAACCACAGTATCAATAATATTGATTTAATATCTGTGTCATAGAGGCAGATAGTATATCTGTCAGGAAGACAAAAATAATTCAAATTTCTTTTCTCTATCTTTATTTATTGACACAATCTATATTTGATTATTTTCTACATTTTGTCAACTCTGCATAGAAAAAATGCAATGAAGATTTATGCTATACTTCAAACTAGAAGATATTTGCTGAATGGTCCAGGAATGAAACTCCAAGTGTAACTTCCATGTATAAAAGAATATTACCAAAGATACACAGTGAAAAAGTCACTGAAGGATTTAAATGTCCACTATAACATATTCACTTAACTCAAAAAAGAAGCAGTGAATTAAGTGAATGAATTAGACAATCCAATCAAAAAGTACATCCTGTCAGGCTGTATTAAAAGTCAGGAGGCAACTACATACTGCCCACAGGTACCAGGCATACATTAAATCAAAAAATACAAATGGATTGACTATAAAAGAATACAAATATATATAGTGAAAACAGTGACCATAAGAAAGCTAGAATGGCTGTTGAAGAGACTTTAAAACATGTGTTCCTAGAGACAAAAAGGGACTTTAATAATGAGAAAAGAAAGATAAGACAATTATAAATATATATATATGTATGTGTGTGTGTGTGTGTATATATATATATTGTGCATATATATGCACAATATTGGAGCTTATAGGTTTATGAAGCAAACAATGACAGAATTGAAGACAGACTTCAATATACCACTTGGAATAATGGACAGAACCAGTAGGCATAACAATCAACAAAGAAAGATTAGATCTGAACATCATTATAAAACAATGAGACTAACACTTAAGAAAAAATCCACCCAACAAAAGCAGAATATGCATTCTTCTCAATCAAACACTGAATACCTTTCAGGCTAAATCATTTAAAAACAAAAAAAAGCTACATGGGGTTAATAACTATCGCGTTCCCTCTGCCCGCAGAGAGAGACACGACAAACGTCTGAAGCTTTGGAAGTATATTGCGTACAGTCTTCCTTTCTTTCCTTCTTATCTATCCCTTTCTCTCGCTCTCTTTCCCTCTCCTGCACTTCACTCTTCTCCCGCTCGGCTCTCGCCTGCTCCGGCCGCTTCGTTTCTCCCGCTTGGCTCACGCCCGCTTGCACGCCTCTACTCCCAGCTTCTACTCCTACTCTCAGTTTCTTCTCTCTTTTCTTTCTCTTGCTCTCTTTCCCTCCGCTTAACTCTCGCCTGCGCCAGTCGTTCCGCTTCTCCGCTTCTACCCCTACTCTCAGCCTCTTCTCTCAGCTTCTGCTCTCAGCTTCTGCCCTCAGCTTCTGCCCTCAGCTTCTGCCCTCAGCTTCTGCCCTCAGCTTCTGCCCTCAGCTTCTGCTCCTACTCCCAGCTTCTTCTTACTCCCAGCTTCTTCTTACTCCCAGCTTCTTCTTACTCCCAGCTTCTTCTTACTCCCAGCTTCTTCTTACTCCCAGCTTCCGCGCCCTCCCAGCTTCAGCTTCTGCCTCTTACTCCCCCACCCACCAAGCTTATATACACCTCAACCAATCAGGGGAGAGCACACGAGGTAAACGCGCGGACAGCTGCAGGTATAGAATAGGTAAACGAGGGGGGCATGCTCTAATCACATCGTTAACTAGCCAATCATTGGAATTCGCTGGTTGTTTACTGTATAGCTGGCCGCTTTTGGCTCAGTGCCAGGCGCCATCTTGACCCTGCTCAAGGCTGGGGGTCCCGGAAACCCCGACAAATAACTACCATAAATAGATAGCTGTTACAGATATTACATGCTACCTAACAACATCCTAAGATGAGCTGACATCTTTTTTCTCAATAGATGTAAATCATAAAACGTTACTATAGAAGCCCCATTGAAGATACCAGAAGCTCAACTTCTCCATTGGACTGTTCACAGATCCCACAGGTCACCCCTATTCCTAGATCTTGCTACCATGCCACCACACACAAAAAATGGGGCTGGAAAAAAGAGGAGGGGAAGCATACATTCCCAAAAGATTACTATTTTAATCAGTAAGATAATCATCAGCAGCCAATAAAACAGCCTTGTACAAATGAAAATGTTTTAATCTTTTTTAAAACACACTTATTAAAGCATTTTTCTAATTTTCAATCTCTTTAATACTTCTTAATACTTTTAAAATAATAACTGTTTCCAGATGATTCAGCCTTTTAAAATCCTAACAAATCACGACCTAAAATAAAACTTCAACTTTAAAAGTAGTCAATAATTTAGCCACAAATGAAAGATCCTCCCACACCTTGCCCCTCTTCAGACTCTGATAAGGAACCAAAACAAACTAAAATACTAAATGTAATCATTCTCATTACATGGAGATTTTTGTTCTTTAACTCTGTTTTTTAAATAGGCTTTAATACTTATAGCATTTAAAAATCAATAAAAATAATTGAAAATATTAATAAAAATCAATAAAAATAATTTAATAATAAAGATAAAATGGCAAACGATACTATGTAAATAAAGCACAATTTTACTTTATTTTACTTTAATGACATAAAAATATTACTTACTGTGCTCTTATCTTTCAAAAGTTTTTCAATTACTTCAATTAACATTTCCTTTTGCTCTGGATCAAGACTAAAATATAAAAAGAAAAGTCACATTAATTTTTTCCCCTTTAATTCTAGCTTTAAATGATGCTCATCATTTCAAGGATGCTGAAAAGGTTTATAATAGGAGAGGAAGAGCAAGAATAATTTCAAGACAAATACAAACAGGAACAAAACTAAAGTAAAATGGGATGGTTTTCTTATGTTTTCTAATCTTTCCCTCTAAAGTTGTTCCTATTAACTCAACCAGATACCGATGCCATTAAGAAAGTATTTAAAGAACAAATTCACTTCTTTAAAAAATTTTAAAACCTTAAGAAAGTAACTCCTAGTATATAAACAACAATTCCTTTTTAACTAGGGGGAAAAAATAACAGGAGAGCAAACATTTTTGACAATGGATACATAACTGCCCAAAACAAATACAGATGATTTCCCAATAAGAATTGCGTATCGCCTGTACTATTAAAAACCTACCATCTAAAACCAAGATGTAAGATGCAGCAATAAGACTAAAATTTGATATAGGAAACCAATAGGCAGTACCAAAGTAGAAAACAGCTGAGGCTGGAGAATAAACTATAGTCTGGTGATAGATGTGCTTTTAAGTCATCATAATTTAATAAAGCATATCTTATTCTACAAGCTTATGAAAGAAAAGATAACAAGAAGCATGATAAAATTCTGCCTGACAATCAAAGAATATGAGTTTGTACATTTTATAAATATTATATTTATTATTAAGCATTATAAGTACCTAAACATTCAAACCTTTCAATTCCTTCAAATTCCAGCTACTTTTTCCAAGTTAAATCTTCCTTTTCCATTTTATTTACATCTTTATTTTAAAGTACACTTACGATATAATGGCCCCTGTCTGATTAAAACCATTGTTAAAGGAGATTTATAAATCAAGTGCTAACATCTCAATTATAGATGGCTTTTAATTATTTGACATATGGTGGCTTTTCTTCCTCAAATATGATATTTTATCCATAAGTAAGTACCATGTCCTCTACTGATTTTGTAGATCCAATGTACACAGCACAACACTCTAGACACAATACCAGAAACACAACTAATCTCAAAAACCTTGCAGAACAAATGATAACAGAAATAAAACCCAACTGTGGTACATAATTTTATTTAAAGTATATGTTTTCTAAGAGACAGAGGTATTGTATATTTTACCAAATATTATACAACTATGGTATGACACTTTATTTAAAAATCGCTATATTTTTAATAGAATAATTTAATAAAACAGCTCTGGAAAAGAATCAGACTTCAGGAAAGAAATAGCAGGAACAAAGATGGAAGAAAGGAAAATAAAGATAAGTGAATTATAAGAATAATAAACAAGATTCTACTCTATAATGGATAAAAACCTCAATTTTCTAATAATACATGCATACCTGTATGTAAGACAGACTTATACAAACAAGTTACGAAATCTAAAAATTATCACACACCCTAATAGGCTCACAAATACTGAGTTGATAGGGTCCTAAAACAAAACTGAAGATGTATAAATAATGTCTGTAGGGTGAAAAAACATATCCAGTGAACTTGCTTGCTGTGAGGACAGGTTAGTCATAAGAGTGAATAAAATAAGCTCTGTGGTCTATTACACTCCACGTAGTATTACAGTAATATTCTGCTGTTAGGAACAAAGCACCTACCTGTACAGTTTCTGTATTGCATGGGCTGCATTCTTCCTAACATATGGTGATAAGTCAGCAGAAGCTTCCTTAATAGCGAGCATCATGATAGGAACAATAATAGGCACTCTAATACTTGACAGAACTCTTAAAGCGCTTGCACGGATTAGTTGATTTGGGTCCTAAAAATAATGCAAGAAGTATTCATCAAAATTTCAAAGTCTAGGTTGGGGTTGTGGTTCAGTGGTGGAGCACTTGCCTAACACTTGTGAGGTACTGGGTTTGATCCTCAACAACACATAAAAATAAATAAATAAACAAAATAAAGATATTATGTTCATCTACAACTAAAAATATATATATATTAAAAATTTTTTTCAAAGTTTACAATTTTCCAAAGACATCTTTATGACACAGTTAACAAACACCTAAAGGGTGTAATAAATGTAACAATTAGAAAAGAAAGCTACTTAATTTAAACTGTACAACCAGTATACTGAAATGGGTAAAGAAAAAGAGAGGAAAATGTTTATTTTTCTGAACAATGTTTTAAAGAAAAGTAACAGTTATAATTCTAGTTGATAATTTATTACTACATGTGCTGGGGTTTTAACATTTCATAAGAAAATGCTATACATTAAAAATTTTATCTTTAAAAATATCTTATTTCCCCTCTTTGCATACTTTCAACAACTACTTGGTACAGTGATAAACAGCTCTTTGATTTATGATGATGATTTTGAACCCAAACACGTAGAAGCTGTAACTTACATGGCAAGGTTCCACTTCCTGACATTTTCTAAGGGTACTGAATAAGCACTTAAGGGGGAGGCCTTTTTACTTTTTCAATACACTACAGGGCTATTTAGTGGATTATTGCTCAGCTTCCCTAAATGACACACCTTCAACTGTGCAAAAACCTTGTAGCTATTGCCTGCTCACTCCCATCATTTACCTTCAGAGCTCGCTGAAAAGTGCTTATAGACAAGAGTGCCAGATCCTGCTGCTCTTCAGCATATCGGACCAGGTAAACATACACCAACTTCTTGATCTGTGCAAAAAAAAGAAACAAAAATTGACTCCTAGCCAGAGGAGCAAAAATTTAAAACTCAATATTTTCTATGCAAAAATCCATTCCTAATTTTCCTCAAGTAACTAACTGAACCTGGTCACAGCTTGGTTGTAAAATAAATGTTTTGTGGCATAATGAATGGTGACAGAAAATGTCTATGAAGTAAGCATTTTAATAATACTATCCGTAACAGCAACATCTTATCACGGTGTTCCTCTCAAAGGAAATTTTTTAAATCCCTGAACAAAATTCATATAAGAATGTTCAAATATTAACTGACCTGCAAAAATATTTCAAAGTCAAAGATAAAAATAAGAGAAAGAACTTGGGCTCTGTCTACTATCTGGTATGGGAGTTTATTTCCTTGTCTATTAAAAGGTACTGGAGTCCCAAGTCTTTTTACAGTAAGAGTCACTTCCAATAAATATTACATGAAACTTTCAGTTCAAAAAGAATAATGTGACAACAATACCAATTTAATGAAATAAAAATGCCAAATAGTCTAGACATGTGTTCTGGATATATTTTTAAAGACAATTTAACCACTAAGTTTCTAACAAAATTACCAACAGAAAAATTTTGAGTAAAAATTCATCAACTGCTTCTTTCTAACACTGATTATAGTATTTCTTTTCCCAAATATCCTCAGATTCCACTTCCTGATTACCTTTCTTATGCATCAGCAGAGTACATACCTAAAAGTTTATGGAATGTTCAAAGAACATAAGAAATGAGGAAGAATTGGAAATAGTTGGAATTAATACTGGAAAGAAAAAAATGGTGCTGTATTTAGTTATATCTTAAATTAACCAATCTGAACTACTTTAAAGAAACTGCCACGCTCTTCCTTCCTTCACATTCCAATTTCTCTTTCCCCATTCCCTCTCTCAGTTCTGGAGATTGAGTCCAGAAACATGTGTGTACTATAAATGCACACTATATCACTGAGCTATACTCCCAACCCCCAATTTCTCTTGAAATAGCATAGTCTTAAGTTCCTTTATCATGCTGTTTAAACTCATCATCCTTCTTAAACTCACTTCAATTCCTTTATTTCTTTCAGTGTGGCACTCTGAACTACAAATGAATTGTAAGCAGAACAAAATACCTAAGTAAGACTTTGTGCCAGATAAGATGTTTTCACTGATATAGCTCATTCTTTATTAAAATTATTCACCTTTTCCAAACGTACTGCTGACTTAAGTCAAACTGTATTTGAGCAACTATCCTTGTGGGATTTATTTTTTAATTTCTCTCAAGTGAAGGACAAGTTGTATATTTATCTATAGAAATTTTCAGCAACTGAGATTTAACCCTTCATAGCACATTAAGATCATTTTAGATCTTCATTTAATAAGCCAACTATTTTACTACTCTTCATAATTTCATAAACCCAAGTAAAAACTTAATGATTATACTTTCTACATCATAATTATTAATAAAAATACTAAACATAACCATTTTAAGTTAATATTAAACCATTCATCTATATCATATGGGCAGACTTATTTCCAATTACTCTTCAGTGTTAAACAACTCCACAAAATCTTAAAAACAAAATCTAAAGTCCTTAACCCAATATTCAATAGTCTATAATATGCCCCAAACTTTCATTCTAGTCAAATAGAAACAGTTTCCAAATATAATATGTACTTTTAAAAATTTTTTTAATTTGTTCTAATTAGTTATACATGACAGTAGAATGCATTTTGTCAACATTGTACACAAATGGAGCACAACTTCTCATTCCTCTGGCTGTACATGGTAGTCACACCAGTTGTATAATCATACATGTATATAGGGTAATAATATACATCTCATTCCACCATCCTTCCCACCCCCCACACTCCCTCCCCTCCCCTCAATCCCCTTTGCACAGTCCAAAGTTTCTCCATTCTTTCCTACCCTCCACCCATTACGGATGAGCATCTGCTTAACAAAGGAAACATTCGGGCTTATTTCACTCAGCATGATATTCTACAGTTCCATTCATTTACCAGCAAATGCCATAAATTCATTTTCTTTAAGGCCGATTAATATTCCATTGTGTATATATACACCACAGTTTCTTTATTCATTCACCTGTTGAAGGGCATCTAGGTTAATTACATAGTTTAGCTATTGTGAATTGAGCTGCTATAAACACTGATGTGGCTCTGTCACTGTAGTAATAAATTTTATTTTGTCTTAAACTTCACTCAAGTTATTCCTTGAGCTACCCTCAACCCATATACCACTTACTAAAATCTTCCACAAAAGCATATTTAAACAAAATGACAATATATGAACAATAAAATAAATTACAGTACACCCGTAACAGTCACCATACAAAATAAAGTAAATCTGTATTTGACAATGTAAATATGTAAAATGTAAAACAGTATGCATTGTATAATCCTATTTCTGTATAAAAATAGATGCTTACACATTCTATATACTATCCAATCTAAAATACGCTATAGATTTTAAGATGTACCATTACTTTGTGGACCACAAAGAAAGGAAAAACAACAGCAACAACAACAAAAAACCCTGACCATCAGTTGTTAAGATAAATCTCAACTGCAGAAACTTTAAAAATAGAAAATGCTTTAGAAAAGACATAATATGGAAATAACAGCAAATACACATAATGCTAACTGTTCTAAATGTTTCACTTTGATTAACTCATTTTATATTCACAACTCAATAAACAAGTATTGTTATCTCTAATTAAGGATAGATGACATTATCCCCAACTACATTTTAAAGCTCCTCAGAGTTCAACAATACTAGAAAGCCATTAAGAGTGGCTGGCTGGCTGGCTGGTTGCAATTCTGAAACATCAAATCAATATATAAGATATATTTAATTTCTCAGATCCACCTTGGATAAATATGCAGTTATTTAGTACAGGAAGCACTCCTTACTCAACTGATCATCACTAGGACCTATCACATTGGCAGGCCTACAGTAAGAGCTCAGTCATTAAGAGCTGAATTGCGCCCCAGATCAAAAGTAGACTGAAAAAAAATTAGACTTTCCTATTACATGGTTATATTTGGATCTAACTTCTTATCAATGTTTATAAGACACTGAATAACAATGTCTACAAGGCCATCAGCATACTACATGGAAACCACAGATACTAGGAAGATTGCTCCCAAAGTCTTTAATGTGTTTGTTTTCATTGTTGTTGCTTGTTTCTAATAATCATTTCAGATATTCTTTCTTATAACCAATTATATTCAGATATCACTCTACAATTCTCTGGAAAGTTTTAAAGAAGAATGAGTTAGAGTTTATCCTGATCCAATCTCCTTGTGAGTTATTTCTCAGTAACACCTTTATTTATCAAGTAACTATACAGTCAGCTTTAAAATGGTATTATGAACTCCAGAATGTATCTAGGAGTTTATAAAGGCACCAATGAAACATTCAGAACCACAGCTGAGTTAGCAGGCATAGCTATAATTACTCACTATTGGAGAAGGATTTCTGTGACTGTTATAGCAAAAAGCATAACAATATTAAATCACAGAAGGTTGCAAAACACTAAATTTGTTCTAGTTCTGTTATAAGAATCAATCAATATTGACCACAAGAGGCCTGTGCACTCCCTGGCTGCAGGTGTGCAGAAAAAGCCTACTTTCCCTGAAACCATTCTGTGACCAGAAATGGGAGTAGTTAAAGCTCCGTGACTACTCCATTCTCTGATCAGTTACTTTCATTCAATGTTACAACACTCTTTGCTGTAAAGCTAATCATAGCAGAGCCCCAGTAGTCTGGAAGAACACAGGCAGATCTGTTTAATTAGATTATCAATACTAGTACATCAAACTTCATGAGCTATTGACTAAACCTTTGATTATTTTTGTACTATAACCACTGATTGCTTACTAGGTCATTTTTGGTATCATTTGACATCTAATGACAGATGACGTATACTACAGCTCACCTGTGTGCCTAAGGCAGCATGTACTTATAAAAATGAAATTTTGTACTTGATAGCAAGGAAACATTAATCAATTCTCTGAATACAAATTTAAGAAGCCCCTGTCAGTTTTCATACAATTTGAGAAAATCAGGCATGTTTGAAAAAAATTACAAGGTATTTAGGGAACAAAAGAAATTCAAAACAAATAGACCAATAAATATGTTTATATTGGCATTTCTGTTACAAAACTAATAGGGAGCATATCTGATTTTAAAGGGGAAAAATGAGTAAGAGAAAAATCATACTACTTGACTAGTATAAACAGCTTTGAATGAATAATAATTAGTATTGAATTTTCTGGTTATAACAAGAAGACTAGAAGTTCAGAAAGAACTACTGACCACTATTTTCCACAGACTTATCATTGCTATGCAGATCTAAAACATAATAAGTATACCAATACCAAATGTCTCCCAGAGAATAGCTAATACCAGATGTTGACAAGGGGTCAAAGACACTTAGAAAAGGAAGTAACCATTAAATAGAAAAGATGGCACTGAAAGGGGTTAGCTGTGGAAGCTGACTACCACATACTTGCTGTATGACCCTGATCAGGACATTAACCTCTCTGCTACCTTATCTTCATATGTACAATATGAAGTGACAGAACCAAGCTTCAGAGGGTTATTTGTGAGGATGAGTTCATCTATTTAAGCTATTAATAACCTAGCACAGAGAGCATTTGTTTACATGTTAGCAACCATTATTATTGCTTACTGTTTCTGATAACATTAAGTCCAGTCTCACCTATGCCACATGATTTTTCTAAGTTAGGTCTTATTTTTTCTTTTTTTTTTCTTTTTTTTTTTTTTCAGATATTTGAACTTTCTCATATCAGATGTCATAATACTAGAAGCTCAGATAGAATGAACATAAGACATCAAAGAGAAAGAGCTACATGAATCCCCTTTTTACTACTTTCTACTTGAGACTAATTGAATACTAGGAGAAGCACAAGAAGACAAACCAATTGACAAACCAGTCCTTGCACATTTGTACAAACAATATGATTTAAATTGAACATCTGCTTTCTTTCTGTAAGAGTAGAAATTTGTTACAAGCCAGGTTGATAATGCCTACATGAACAGCCCCAAATAAAAAACTTGGACACTGAGTCTCTGATGAAGTTTCTTAGTAGGTAACATTTCACACATTTTGTCATAATATGCTAGAGACACTAAGCATGTTTTGGGTAATTCCACTAGAAAAGAACTCTTAGAAACTTGCATCTGGTTTCTTGCAGATTTTGCCCCACTTACTTCTTTGTATTCCTGATTCTGTTGTGCTCTCACCTTAATATATCATAGCCATGAGTATGACAGTATTCTGAGTCTTGTGAATTCTCCTAGTGAATCACCCAATCTGTTGATGGTCTTGGGAATCCCCATTGACAGGGATCATAATCCTAAATATACTAACTAAAACTACTGAACTTCTAGAACAAAGCAGGAAAAATCTTTGTGATATTAGGCTAGGCAAAGATTTCTTAAATAGATCACAAAAAGTCTGAAATGTGAATGAAAAAAACTCAGATAAAATGGACTTTATCAAAATCAAATACCTGTTCTTTGAAAGATATTAAGAAAACCAAAAAGCAAACCAGGAGAGAATAAAGAATAGTAAATAACCATCTATATAACAAAAAGGTTATATAAGACTATATAAAGAACCTTCATACTTTAATAAGACCAAAAATAATTTAAAACAGGCTAAAGCCGTGAAAAAACTGAAATACAAATTCTGCAACATTGAGTCTCAGTGTTCTCCCACACCCACTCCCTCCCTAGCTAACCAACAGCTATTCATAGATTGATGGATGGGTATCTATTTTATTGCTTTAAGATCTTTGAATTATTTAGTTCACAGATCAACCTATCATCAAGAAGCTTGGTTTATTAAAATATATGAGATACTTAAAAAAAAAAAAAGAAAGAAAACATGACTGACCAATAAGATCATGAAAAAATGGCTAACATCACTAAATATTTGAAAGAAGCAATTAAAGCCACAGTAAAATACCATGACACACCCACCAAAATGGCTACAGTTAAAAAGTCTCAGAAGATCAAGTGTTAGAGAAGATACAAACCAACTGGAACTCACATACATTGCTGATAGAAATGCAAATGGCACAGCCATTTTAAAAAAACTACACAGCACTATTTTTGAAAAATTAAACATATACTTTTCAGACAATGCAACAATTCTAAGATGTTTACCCAAGAAAAATTGAAACATATGCCCATACATAATAGTTTTATTCAACCTAAGTATCTTCAAACAGGTAAATTTAAAAATTATGGAATATTTACATTATAATGGAATAAAATATGAATACATGAAATGATACAGATGGATCTTCTGGTTTCCTAAGTAAAAGAGGTCAAACACAGGAGATGCCATATTGTATAATTCAATTAATAAGAAAGTTTAGAAATGTCAAAACTATAGTGACAGCAGATCAGTAGCTGCAAGGAGACACCACATAAAATTTTAAACTACAAAGTAGATCATAATCCAAATGTAAAGCTAAAAATAACTCTAAGAACAAACAGGTGAAAATCTTTTGACCTTGGATTAAATACTGGTTTCTTAGACATGATACCTACAACAAAAGCAACTAAAGGAAAAATACATAAATTAAAATTTGTCTAAACTAAAAACTGTGCTTCAAAGGGCACTAGCAAGAAAATGAAGACCCACAAAATGTTAGAAAATATTTGCAAATCTTATGTCAGATAAGGGTCTAGTATCCAGAAGATAAAAATGACTATACAAATGAACAATAAAAGACAAACAATTCAATTATAAATTGTGAAAAGGAACTAAACTTTTTCCCAAAGATGACACAATAATGGCCAACAGATGCTCAGTTTCTTTTCTTTTCTTTTCCTTTCTTTCTTTTCCTTCCTTTTTATTGGTTCTTTTTAGTTATATAAGACACTGGGATTCATTTTGACATAATTATAATTTGCTCTAATTCAGTCACCAGTATTTTCCCTTTCCACACCTTCCTCCCTCCCCCATTCTCTTTCCTCTAATCTACTGGTCTTTCTGTTACTTGCTTCAAGTTTTTTTGTTTTTGTTTTTTGTTTTTAAGTTAGTGTCTTATGGATAAACACGATGATAAGATTCACTATGGTATAATTATATATGTCATAGGAAAGTTACCTTAGATTCATTCCACTATTATTCTTTTATCCCTCCCTTCTCCCTCTCCTCAATCCCCTTTATCTAGTCCACTAATCTTTGTTCCACTTTGATGGAATTGGCTGCACTTTTCCCTTCCTCTCTCTTTTTCCCCCTTATTTTGGGCTAGCTTCCATATATCAGAGAAAACATTTGACCGTTGACTTTCTGAGTCTGGCTTATTTCATTTAGCATGATAGTCTCCAGTTCCATCTACTTACCAGCAAGTGCCACAATTTCATACTTCTTTATGCCTGAGTAATACTCCACTGTATATATTATACCACATTTTCTTTCTCCATTCATCTGTTGAAGAGCACTTAGATTGGTTCCATAGTATGACTGCTGTGAATTGTGCTGCTAGAAACAATGATGTGGCTATATCCCCATAGTATGCTGATTTTAGATCTTTTGGATATATATATTGGAGGAATGGGATAGTTGGATCATATGATGTTACCATTCCTAGTTTTTTGAGGAATCTCCATACTATTTTCCAGAGTAAACTGATATTCTCACTGGAAATGAAATATCAGTGTAGTTTTGCTTTTCATTTTCCTAACTGCTAGAAATGTTGAACAATTTTTTATATATTTGTTAGCCATTTCTATGTCTTCTTTTGGGAAGTATCTTTCTATTAGGGGAATGCAAATAAATATCTCCAAAAGCTATCACTTCACAGCCGGGCGCAGTGGGACATGCCTGTAATCCCAGTGGCACAGGAGGCTGCGGCAGGAGGATCATGAGTTCAAAGCCAGTCTCAGCAACTTAGTGAGGCCCTATGCATCTCAGTAAGATCCTGTCTCTAAATAAAATATAAAAAAGGGCTGGGGAGGTGACTCAGTGGTTAACTGCCCCTGAGTTCAATCCCCTGTACAAAAAAAAAAAAAAAAAAAGATATCACTTCATACCCACTTGGAGGGCTATAATTTTAACACAAACAACTTTTTTTAAAAAAGGAAAATAAGTGTCAGTAGGACACAGAGAAACTGGAACTCACATCCATCACGGGTAGAAACATAAAATGATACAGTGGCTATGGAAAACAGTTTATTGGTTTCTCAAAAATGTTAAAACACTGAGATCCTCTGCAATCCAACAATATAACTCCAATTCCAATGTATATACATTCAAGAGAAATGAAGTCAAATGTGCTCACAAAAACTTATACACTAATGCTCACATCAGCAATATTAATAACAGCCAAAAGAAGAAACATTCCTAATGCCCCACAACTGATGAACAAATAAGTAAATGCAATATATCCATAAAATAGAATATTATTCAGCCATAAAAATGTATTGATGTACCAGGCACAGTGGCACACGCCTGTAATCCCAGAAGCTTGAGAGGCAAGGCAGAAAGATCCAAGTTTGAAGCTAGTCTCAGCAATTTAGCAAGGCCCTAGGTAACTTAATGAGACCCTGTCTCAAAATAAAAAATAAAAAGGGTTGGGATATGGCTCAGTGGTTAAGAGACTCTGGGTTCAATCCCCAGAACAAAAAAAAAAAAAAAAGTATTAATGTAACACTACAACATGGATGAACCCTGAGAACATGCTAAATAAAGGCAACTAGACGCCAGCCATATATTGCATATGTCAAAAGAAAAAATAATAAGACCATTTAAAAATTTAATTGGTTTTATTTGCAATTCTAGAATCCAATAACACTTCATTCCACAAAACAAAATAAGTGTTTCAATGAGCCAAGCCAAACAGGAGGTCATTTTCACAGACAATAGACAGGTGAAGAAAGCAGAAACAGAACAAAAAGTGGAGTGGTAATTTCCAAGTTACTTTCTTCATAATGTAGGCCCAGGAAGATGGAACAAAAGAAAAGTGGTTAATATCGGATTATACTTCAGGCACTTTTCTGTTTAGGGTTTAAAGCAGAAGGAACTTAATATTATCATTTCAATTGAGAGTAACCTGTTTGAGAAATTTGGTTGTTACCCCTCTCAGGTCAGTTAATAATTTAGTTTCAGTTCGGTGACGTGAACTTCAGCATAGTGACTCTTATTTCAGTCAGATCTGTTGGGACCTAGTGCAGTAAGTAGCCTTGCCTAAAACAATGACTTCCTATAATTTTTACAAACATATGATTCTATATGAAATGCCTAAAATAGGCAAATTCATAGAAACAGAGAGTAAGGTGAAGAGAGAGTAAACTGCTTAAGAACATGCTGGCTTCTTTTTGAGGTGAGGAAAATGCTATGAAATTAGATGGTTGTGATAAGTTCACAAAACTATGGATAGACTAAAAATAACTGAATTCAACTCTTGAAAGTGAGAGACTTATTTACATCTCAATAATGTTTTCTTAAAAAGATTGAATTTAAAATAAAAATAATATCCATGTATTTGGGGAATTTTAGCATAAAAGAAATGGGAAGATGAACAAATGAGAAGTTTATAGCTGTAAAGTTTTCATACTATATGTGAAGTCAAATAATCACCATTTGAAAGTAGAGTGTGTTAATTTAAAAATGTACATTATAAACCCTACTGCTCAACTGTAATAAGATATACACTGGGTGGGGGAGATAGCTCAGTTGGTAGAGTGCTTGCCTTGCAAGCACAAGGGTTTGATCCCCAGCACCGCAAAAAAAAAAAAAAAAGAAAGAAAAAAAGATATACACTGTATGCCCTAGAGAAGGCACCTACTAAACAAACAAGCTTTAAGATTATACACTTCGTTAAGTGAAGAAACTTGCCTCCACCCTTAATCTCTATCTTTTACACTCTTTTCACCTCTACCCAATAAAAATGTGTGCCCTGATGTCACAAGGTCCTTGGAAATATTCTATGTTTTACTACAGCCTAGGGCACAGCCCCAACTCTGGGGATCTCAACAAATCAAGCCCAGTCACTTGCCCCAAAAACCAAGTGGAAAAAATAATGGTAAAAAATAGGAAAGGAACCCTTAATCAAGTTAATGGCTATACTCAGAAAACTAAGAGAACCAGCATTTCTAGTCCTGACTTCTGGGATACTGACATGAGCTCCCACACTACATAAACAAGGGGGACCAGAAGTATATGCACAGTTAAGTAATCTTGGTCAACTGTGGTCTGGTTGGTCATTATCTCAGGACTGGGATCTTGTCAGCTGTGATACAAAAGTTACCATTGCCTGAGGAGTAGTTTCAACTCATCACAAGATAATTACTGATCAGACCTGTTGTTCAGAAAATACAAGATGACTCACTCTGAGGAAAAGAAACAGATGCAAATGGAGGCAGAGAAGCCAAGCTTTTACATTCCCAGGTCCAAATGAAGAGTCAGTATTTTTACCTGATATGTGGAAGCTAAATCAAAATAAGGGGGAGTGGGGAGAAAGAGAGAGAAAGGAAAAAATAAAAGTGAAAAGGAATTTCATCAAAATAGAGGAAAGATCAATAAAATAGATGAAGGGTATTAAGGAGGAAGAGAGACAGGAAAAAGGAAGATCAGTGGAATGAATCTGACTGAACTTTCATATGTACATACATCAAAATACCACAGTGAATCCCAAAATCAAGTATATCAACAAGACACTAATTAAAAAAAAAAAAAAAAAAAACACTATAAATAAATTGCAGAAACATCTGCAGATTAAAGGAAGGGGAGCATGGGGAGGAATGGAAGAGAAGGGGAGAGGGGCAGTGCTGGGGACCAAATTAGAACAAATTTATTCCATGCTTTTGAGATTATGTCAAAATGTATCCTCATGCTATATATAACTAAAAAGAATCGATTTTTTTTTTTTTTAAGAAAAGAGTGAGTGTTTTTAGCAAAAGCTCCTTAAAGTCCTTTTTACAAGTAGAGACTGCTCTTTCTGCCAAATTCCCCAGATTCAAAAATTAGTGGTAGGCATAATCTGGGATGCTCACAATTGGTACTACAGGAAAATACAAAGCATATGTGCTGATGTATTCCCTCTCATGCCTGGAGTAAATACCACTATTTCCCACTAAGTAATAAAATGATAAAATGTGGGTTCAAGTCCCAGCCCTGACACTGCATGAACTTGGATGGGTCCCAAAGTTTACTCTGCCTCAGGTTCATCTTTTGAAAGAGATTACAGGCAGTAGAGTTATTGGGGGGGGAGGGGACCATACCATAATAAAAAGTAAGAAAACTATGTATTAAGTCTTGTCCCAAAAAATCTCATATGTTGAAGGTTTGGTCCCCAAGGCAGCAATGTTCAGAGGTGAGGTCTTCAGGGAACAGTTAGATCAAGAAGTCTCTGTTTCATCACTGGATTAATAATTTGAAGTCATTATTGGGAACTGTAGGACATAACACTTAGTTGAAGGAAGTAGTTCACTGTAAGTATGACCTTGGAGAGGATGTCTTGTCCTGGGCCCCCTCCTCCCACCATACCCACTTGCTTCCAAGCTGCCATGAGTTGAGCAGCTTTCCTCCACAACACCCTTCCACCATGATATTCTCTCTCATCTCAGGCCCAAAGCAATGGAGATGACCAACCATGGTCTGAAATGTGCACTGAAATAAACTTTTCCTCTTCCAAATTGTTTGTGGTACTTTGGTCACAGCAATGAAAAGCTAAATAACACAGGTAGTTTATTTTGTTGTCTATGTATTATTATCTCTTTGGGGGCCTCAGTATCTTCATGTACTAAGTGGAGAAAGAAAAACTATACAACCCTTACTTAAAAATGAAAGCTAATGCCTGAATCTTATGTGAAAACTATTTTTTAAAGCTGTTCTACTTAAAGGATGAGTGACAAAGCACCATACAAACCCTTGAAGTTTCCACAGAAAGCATGTAAAAAATTCTAAGGGACCCCAGTATCCATTCCAGCCCCTGACATGTAATATTACCACCACATCAGTCTGCTGAAAAAGCCTCAACTGATCTTCATATGAGTATCACCTAAAACTACTCTCTCCCAGTATTTTAACTCTCAAAGTGCTGCCTTGCTTTTCATCCTTTTCACTCTCAGCCTCTCACTATCATGGAACATGCTTCTTCCTCTTCTCCATCTATATTCCATTTATCTCACTGAATTTCCAAATCCCTTAAGCCCATTCCTCATCCTCTCACTAGCATTCCACTGGTTTCTATTACAGGACACTAGCCTGATTCCTTCATTGACTGACCTCCTTTTGGTCCCATTAATGCAGGTGAGTATATAGGCTCTCTTCTAGCTACCTTCTCTCTCACTAGGATTCACCTCCACAGTTTCAACTCTCTGCAAATAGCTCTCAATCCTAAATCTCTAGCCACAATCTCTAAACTAAGCATCAAACCTCAATTTCCAACTGAGGAACAGGACAGTTTCAGCTGAATGTTCCATATTTCAAAATGCTTCCACCAATCAATACTGAAGATGCAGAGAAAGAAAGAATACAGCTGTCAGCTGGGGGTGTATGCACACACAAGATTCTGAGTTTAATACACAGCACCACCATAAATAAATAAATAAATAAATAAATAAATAAATAAATACACACACGTACAGTACTAAGTGTATATATGCATAAACACATAGGAAATAAAAAATAGACTGTGTGTTTTTGAGTACATAATTATAATAGCACCTACACCTCACAGGGTTAAAACTAAATAAGTTAATTTATGTAAAGTACTTGAAAATGCCTGAAAAACAATAAACACAATAAGTGTTTGCTATAATTACTACAAGATATACTGTTAAATAGTATAAGTGAATACTGTCCATAAAACATAATGTATACACAATATGTATTTGTATTATACACTTGATCTATTTCATTTGGGCATCACAATATATACAAGAAAGGTACAAATTTACATGTTTAATTAATAATAGAATGTTAATCAATGCTGATATATTGAATGAAAAGATAAATAAGGTGATGACTATAGTGTCATTTTAGGCTCTTGAGGAAACAATGTGAAATTAAAGTCAATGTCCCAATGTCAAACTACTTCCATTTCCAGTTTTAATAAATGGTAGATGCAAGGTACACTTCATCTAATCACATTCCTTTACAGGGAGGAGGACTGACCTGATCCAGTACATGTCCTTGGGGAAAGACAAATAAAGCAGGAGAAGCGAAAGTTACCCATCTGTACCCAGAGATGATGTTTTTATCTTTTTCTCTGGTTAATTTTGTTGGCAAGGATGCTCTAGCTATTTAATACCTTCACAAAACAAACAAACTAGAAAAATATGGTCATATAATATATGGAAAACAAAATTAAAATTTGCATCCTCCTGAAATCCCACACCCATGCTTTTCACAAACACTCTCTCTTTCAAACTGTCACCATAACCAAGGTCTCCTCACTCAGAGTGCTCCTGTTTGTTCATTTGTTTTTTCATCTGCCATGAAATACCAAACAGTAGCAGTAACACATTTTAGATTTTATGGAAGAAAAAGCTCTAAAGCTTTAAATTGAGAAAGTTCTATCAATTAACCAGACTTTTTCTATACACAGTTGGAGAGGGGTTATAACTTTAATACTAGACTGTATCAGTACAGTGTTTGAAAAACAGTATTTTACTGGGTAGAATACACTAATTCAATAAATTCAAATAATACATACTGAGTGCTTAATACATGTCATGAGTAGTATGAGAATCTTGGGAAATATTCCTGGGCTCTGTCATAAAATGTCAAAAGCCTCAAATCTTTTGGGTCTGGGAATATTTGATTAGGAGTAGGGGAGAAAAATTAAGTCCCTAGAGCAAAATCTAAACTAAAAACACAGCAAGTTACAATCATTCACTCAAGTGAAACAAGTTCAATTTTAATTTTCACATTTGCCACCAAAAATTCAAAGCTAAGTTATATCTACTTTTTATTCTAATTTATCTACATTTAAGATTAGACATTTTAACTATAACGAAAATCCAATGATATTTAAATATATTTATTACATTTCAAAGTAACTAAAAAAAGCATATGGTCCCTTTATAATAAAAGGAATCATAAAAATCATGAATCAAAAGAGTACCTCAATATTTTTACTGGCCACATTCTTCACAACAGCAGGGAACAGTTCAGATGCATTTTTCCCTTTTGCAATCATCTGAAGAATAAAAGAAGAATATGAGGGCAAAATTTCCTTTTAAGAATTAATAATTTCTTGTTTAATAATATAAATTCACAAATATATAGACACATTAAGGAAGAAAATACATAGTAAGAAGACAAATATTAAAATATGTACAATATTTTTCTCTGGTTAATTGTGTTATAAATACTTCTTAAAATATTCATGCTGTTTTTTATATTTTTAGTTCTTAAAATAAAGATGCGCTGCATCTGCAGTGGGACTAGGGGATAAAGGTTAGTTTGAATCCTTGGCTTTCTTTTCAGATTTCTCTACTTCTCCAACCATTACGTTTTCAAGTTCCCTTTATTAAACCCTCTTCTTTTGCCCAGTGAAGTCCCAAGCTCCACCATCCTTTTCAGTCTCTGGAATTCCCTAGATTTCATGTGCTCTCATGACTCTTACCTCTCTATGTGAGGACACTTCCCCAAAACTCAAGCCCAAATTCTGAGCCCAAGTTCTACATCTCTAAGTAGACATTGATTAGATGTCTCTCATCCCAAAGTTCCTATGCCTAAAACCAAACCCATTTTTCAAGATAAAATGACATTTCATGGCAGAATTTCCCATTTCTACTAAATCTCCCAGATGACAGAAACCACAGAATTATTCTGGTCTCTTCTCACAACTACACAGTAACTAGGTTCTGCTGTTACTTCTTACTACACTCACATCAGAGCCTTCTCACTGCTAATATCCTAGTACAGAATGACATCACCTAACACAGAACTTTCCAACAGTCTCCCTTCATGCTTAATATTCTACAATGGGGGATGAGGTATAGCTCAGTGGTAGAGAACATCCTAGTATACATGAGGCCCTCAATTGGATCCCCAGCACTACTAAAGGAAAAAAAAAAAAAAAAAAACTTGAAGAACTTTGCACATATCAGCCCTTCCTCAAAAATTTCAAAAGCTCCTGACTGCCTAGTGTCAAACTGTTTCACTTAATATTAAAATGCCCTCACAATTTGCTCTAACATCCCTTCTTAAGCTTCTTGACCTAATGTTCTATGTCAGTGCTATTACCTAGGTAAACTGATCTTATTGCCAGAACACTACCTATGCTTTTACTCATATCACATTCCCAACCAATTCATTTTACTTTTCTAAGTCCTACCCTTCTATCTAAAGTATCAAAGTATACATGGTATCCCTTGCTAAAGCCATCTCCTAATACCTTATGTAAGGTCCAATCCTAATTTCCTCTAGAAAATTTTAATCTGTAATTTTCATTTGGAATTATCTATGTGCTATCTTATATTTCTATTTATTTTACTTTTATATCAATCTGTATTCTCATTTCCTTCTCTCATTCTCAAAATTTATCTTTATGACTTTAAATAGCCTGGACTACTAAACACAAAATAGAAAGGGATTCCCTATGAATTACATTACACACCATATCTAACAAACTATCTTAAAAAGAAGGAAGTACCTTTATTAATTTATAACAAGTGTTATATAAATACTATATATAAACATACTTACATACATAAATAATCCCATTAAGCATTATAATTCCATTAGAATTTCTCATGAGGGGACTTTAGAACATCAGCCATCGCCCCCTTCTCCCTCCCGGGAGAAGTCTGTATTATTACCTTTAAATAAAACCTGCTTAATATGCTTAAAAGAAAAAAAAAAAAAAAAAAAGAATTTCTCATGAGACTTTTCTAAAATGGTAGCTTGATAATACTCTTTAATGCAAGCTGCTCTTTTTTATATTGTTTCCTTACTTGTGATATTCTTTTCAACTGAGTACTTTGTGAATCTGCTAAGCATTGCTGGAGATTCACAAAATAACTTCAGGAGAAACATCTTTATATGATTTGGATACCTCTCTCAATTCCTTATCTGTAAAGTAAGAAGAGTGAAGGATTAAATGCTCTCTACAGCCCTTTCCTTTCAGTCATTCAATGATTACCTCGTCAGAAATTTTTTCCAACTTTATTTTGTAGAATGCTATTCAAAAAGATGTTAATATATGAAGGGCGGGGGAAAACCCTTTAGTCAAATTCAAATATGTGTTGAGAGAATACAATATACCAGGAATCATGCTAGGTCTTGGGGATATAATCATGAATACAAAAATCCTTGCCCATGTAGTCCTTAACAAAGTCTAACCGGAGTGAGAGTCAATGAACAAGTAAATATAAAAAATGAGATGGCAACTATGAAGACAAATACTGCATACTTGAAATAACACATTCAGGAGTAGAAAGACATCAGAGGTGCTATAAGAGAAACAGGAAGTGCTAAGGTGGGAGTGGAAAGCTGTTCTTTTCTACAGGTTGACAAGAAAAGGTTCTCCTTTCAGCAGGAACCTGAGGGAAGAGAGGAAGGGAACCATGGGACCAGCTAGGCAAATAGCAGTTTTAGCATGATTCATTCCAGGAGCAGAAGGCCTGGGTAGCCAGACTGGAGTAACAAGAGGGGAAGAAAGGCAGGAGAAAAAGTCAGAGGCATACAGACCCCTGTAAAGGAGATGGCTTGGATGACAAGTGAAATGGGAAACCACTGGAGAATTATGAAAAGAGGACAGCTGCCACTGGATATTTTACAAGGATCTTTCCAGTTGTAGGGTGAAACATAGAACAAGAGATAGGGAAGCACAGAAAATAATTGGGAGGCCACTGAAATTATCCAAGTGAAAGAGACTTGAGAGACTGTGAGAAGGGGACAGATTTTGGACTTATTTGGAAGTTGGATTACATATGGGATTAAAATAAAAGACGGGAATTAAGAAGGACTACACATGAGTAACCAGAAGAAAGGAACTGTCAATAACTATGATGAGAAAGACTAAGAGAAGCAGCAAGAGTTTGGAGGGAGATAAGAAATCAAGAGGTTTCGGACATTTTGAGGAGGAGTATATGAGCAATGGAAACCATGGGAGAATACAGGAAAGCACTCTGACTGATGAAACGCATTTCAAAAGGGGCCAAATCACTAAGAGAGGACAGATAGAGAAATGGAATCAGGGACAAGCCTTGGTATAATCCTAAATATAGAAGTTGTGGAGAAAAAGAGAAATCAGTTAAGACTCCTTGAAGTTCAAATGAAATGGGGTAGACCTTCTCAATGCTACACCTATCTTTTCAGGTAGCGTTTTTCTTCCACCTCTTCTCCTTTCTACTTTAGGTAAAACCCTGTTCTTGGTTCCCCTCGTGCTCCTTTCCCCAGAACAGAGAGCATGAGAACTGAGAGAGCCACATTTGGGCCCTGTGCAGAAAGGAAGATTCACAAGTAGAATCCCATTAGTAAGTTAAATTTTTATGTTTTTATGTATCAGAAAAAAACTTAAAAAACATATTCAAGTACAAATTAAAGACTCTAAACTCAATGATTTTCATATAAAAAGAATGCAACTACTATGATGCTAATAGCCATGAGAACAAAACTTGAAAATAGGAATATTCAGGTAGAAATTAGAAGACCTTACAGATATTTTTAAAAACACCATGTTTTAGTCCATTTTTTCGCTGCTGTGACTAAAAGACCGGGTCAGAACAATTTTAAAGGAGGAAAAGTTTATTTGAGGGCTCAGAGTTTCATAGGTCTTAGACTACAGAAAGCCAGCTCCATTCTTCCGGGCTAGAGGTGAGGCAGAACATCATGGTAGAAGAATGTGGCAGAGGGAAGCGGCTCTCATGGTGATCAGGAAGCAGAGAGAGGGAGACTCCACTGGCCAGATACAAATATACACTCTAGTCATGCCCGAATTCCCACCTCCTCCAGCCACACCCTACCACTCCATTTACCACACAGTTAATCCCCATCAGGGGATTAATTCACTGATTGGGTTAAGACTCTTACAACCCAATCATTTCTCCTCTGAACCATAATATACCAGCAAACCAAAATAAATGACTGCACTGTGATACTGGAACAAGAATCAAGTCAGATCAGATGAAGTCACAGAGTAGCATGCTTGTCTATCTCAATATCTGTGTATCCATCTATCCTGAATATTAACGGTAAGATTCACTGACCCAGAGCAACAAGGAGGATTTGAAACTTCTGCCCAGAAAAAATTCAGACCATTTGGAGAAGTAGTTCCTGAAGTCATAAAACATTGATTCTATGAAGAATCTCATTTCAATAAAACACATAAAGTGGTTTTTAAATTTTAATTTCCACTTTTAAAATTAGTGATCAAAAAAATCTCATTATACATATAGGAAATACTGTTGCCAGCATGACTCTATTCATTTCCAGGTGTGGGAATGGCTAATCCTTACCTCTGTGATAGAAAAAGAAATACCAGAAGTCACACAATTTTTTTAAGGCTTCTACCTTAATCCCCATCAAATATTCCTCCCCTGGATTAAGAGCAAGAATTCTGAGCAGAGTCCACAGAACAGGGAGGGTCACAGACTCATGTGTGTTCCCCTACCTCCACTAGAAGGCAGAAAATGAGAGTAAAACTTCCTCAAGAATATTCATTCTAGTCTAGTGTGCCCCCAAAACCCAATCAATTCACTGTATATTCTAAGAGCCTTAATTGTGTAGAATTTGTCTGGGGGTACTGCTGGAAATAAAGTGGGGCAATAATAATGCGTGCATTTACTTGCATTTACTCTTTCAGAAGGGTCTTCTTTTTCCCAGGTTTATGGACCTGGTACAGAAAGTACTGCTCTAAATTCCCTTCTTCCCACCCTGTGCTTCTTTCTAATTAGTGGGAAGAGGGAGAATGAGGGAGGGAAAAAGCAATGAAGTAAAAATGTTTGATGTGGATGCCTTGGACTTCAGCTAGGAAATTCTCTGACTACAACAATTTATGATAAAACAAAGTCAGATGGAATCAATCTAAGTCTGAGGAGTCCCCTAAGGAAGAGGAGTTCAAGTCACTATCTTCATCTTCATCTCCACTGCTGGAGCCTGAGTAGTTGCTTCCTTCAACCTCTTGAGATCCAGGTCCACCCTGTACTGTTTTTACAGCTCTTCAGACTGGCTTTTATATGGTTCCTTCAGGCTGTGGGACATGCTGCCAGTGTCCGCCAGTCTCTACTATGCATTTCCTCACAGGTGAATGTTGCAACTCCCTTCGAACCACGAATCTTAGTGAAATTTATGATATCCATTTATGGGAAGCTTCTTGAAGAATCCATGAAATTTCACCTTCTTGGAATTTTATTGTTTCTGAAATAGACAGCAAAATTTTCACATTTCCTTGTAATTTTGGGGGAGCCTTAATTTGGTACCTCTTGTGGACATCAGATTTCTTGGAGCCCTGGACTAGATTAGGGTGTTATTCCCTGAAATGAGTCAGTTTTTCTTCAAACTCCTGTTTCTCCTTCAGAAATCCTCCATGTATTTCTCCTTTATTTACTCTGCGAGTTGCTCATATTTCTCAGACAGGCCCTTGGTCAGCAAATGGTTGAGCAGCTCAGGGTACATTTGGGAGTACAGTGCCCACTTTTCCTTGTAAAAGAAGATATAAGCAATAGGGTTTCTGTGGGGGAAGTCTGAATGTGTCTTTGTATTTTTGTTTTGTTTTGCCTTTGAAGGGATTTTTAACACATTCTTTGGCTTCCAGGACTAATTCTATTTAGGTACACAACCTTCTCAATTTGCAAGAAATCTCTAGCCATTTGAGTTTGCACATTCCTCCAAAAAAAAAAAAAAAAATGTTTAAAAGCTATTTTCTCCCTGTCCAGATGTGATTGGGTTAATTTGAATATTTTGTTGTCATTATACAGCACTTTATTCTCCATATTTTCCAGTAACCTCAGGCTGTTTTTCTAGGACCAGTAGTCTTGTGATGCTTAATCTCTGGGCCACTTATAAGGTTGTGCAAACACTTCAATAGGAGCTCAAACTTCTTCATTCTCACAAGTCAGCAGATAATTTATTTCTAAAAGTCCTACAGGGTCTGTGATTCTGCATTTCTAAAGATTTTATAATTGATCTCACCAATTCTTGCAATCCATCCAATTACCTCAGGTTTTCTATATCTTCTGGTCTCTGAACTGCAGCTGTAACTTCCAGAGGTTTTTCTATAGTTTAACAAACTCCAAAGTGCTTATGGTGTTGGAAGAATGGTGTTACTCCAGATGTATTCAGAAATGATGTCAGATACTCTGAACTTCTTCTGAAGCAATGCTTCCTGCAGTCAATGTAAGAAGCTTCCCTGAACTACTCCAGCTCTCTCAAAACTGATAGGATCTTCCAAGCACAAACATCATAGGAATTTTTCTTGATTATCCTTTTCTTACATATGACTTATTTATTTTCATTCTTTGATCTTTGGTGGTCTCATCCCAATATCCATATTCCTTGGACCATGGATTCACCTTAACGGCCATGTAATACGGAGAATTTGCTTGATTGGTCCTCACTTCAGTACTCTTATATTCATAAGAGACAGGGATGTAGTTTAATTTTCTTAAACTGTCAGTCTAGTTTTTACACAATACAATGCTGATCTCATACACTGAACTCAGAAATATTTCTTCATAATCTATTTTCTGCAAGAGTTTATAGAGAACTGGAGTTGGAAACTTTGGTGGTGGAGGGTACCAGGATTGAACTCAGGGGCATTCAACTGCTGAGCCACATTCTCAGTCCTATTTTGTATTTTATTTAAAGACAGGGTCTCACTGAGTTGTTTAGTGCCTCAATGTTGCTGAGGCTGGCTTTGAATTCCCAATCCTCCTGTCTCATGCTCCTGAGCTGCTGGGATTATAGGCATGAGCCACCACACCCAGCTTGGAAACTTTTTTAAATTTTTTATTTTTACAGACTGCATTTTGATTCACTGTACACAAATGGGGTACAACTTTTCATTTCTATGGTTGTACACCATCTAGATTTGCACCATTCCTATAACCATAAATGTACATAGAGTAATAATGTCTGTCTCATTCCACCATCTTTCCCAAACCCGCCCTCTCCCCCATTTCATTTCCTTCTACACAATCCAAAGTTCTTCCATTCTTCCCTTAACCCCCCAACCCTCACTCCCATTATGTATTATCATCCACTTATCAAAGATAACATTCAGCCTTTGGTTTTTTGGGATTGGCTTATTTCACTTAGCATGATATTCTCCAATTCCATCCATTTACCTGCAAATGCCATAATTTTATTCTTCTTTATGGGTGAACAATATTCCATTGTGTATGTATACTACAGGTTCTTATCTAGTCACCTACTGAGGGGCATCTAGGTTGGTTCCACAATCTAGCTTTTGTGAATTGAGCTGCTATAAACACTCATGTGGCTGCATTACCGTAGTACGCTGATTTTAAATCCTTTGGGTATAAACCAAGGAGTGGGATAACTGGGTCAAAAGGTAGGTCCATTCGAAGTTTTCTGAGGAATCTCCATACTGTTTTCCAGAGTGGCTGCACCAATTTGCAACTCCACCAGCAATGTATGAGTGTGCCTTTTTCCCCACATCCACGCCAGCACTTATTATTGCTTGTGTTCTTCATAACAGCCATTCTAATTGGAGTGAGATGAAATCTTAGGGTAGTTTTAATTTGCATTTCTCTAATTACTAGAGATGTTGAACATTTTTTCATATATTTGTTAACTGCCTATATATCTTCTTTTGTAATGGATCTGCCCAGTTCCTTAGCCCATTTATTGATTGGGTTCTTTGTGTTTTGGGTGTAAAGTTTTGTAAGATTTTATAAATTCTGGAGATTAGTGCTCTATCTGAAGTGCGTGTGGAAAAGATTTTCTCTCACTCTGTAGGCTCTCTTTTCACATTATTGATTGTTTCCTTTGCTGAGAAAAAAACTTTTTAGATTGAATCTATCCCATGTATTGATCTTTGCTTTCATTTCTTGCGCTTCAGAAGTCTTGTTATGGAAGTCTGGTCCTAAGCCAACATGATGAAGATTTGGGCCTACTTTTTCTTTCATTAGGTGCAGGGTCTCAAGTCTAATTCCTAGGTCCCTGATCTATCGTGAGTTGAGTTTTGTGCCGGGTGAGAGATAGGGGTTTAATTTCATTTTGCTGCATATGGATTTCCAGTTTTCCCAGCACCATCTGTTGAAGAGGCTATCTTTTCTCCAATGTATGTTTTTGGCACCTTTGTCCAGTACGAGGTAACTGTATTTATGTGGGTTTGTCTCTGTGTCTTCTATGCTGTACCATTGGTCTACCTGTCTATTTTGGTGCCAATATCATGCCATTTTTGTTACTATTGCTCTGTAGTATAATTTAAGGTCTGGTATTGTGATACCTCCTGCTTTACTCTTCCTGATCAGGATTGCTTTGGCTATTCTGGATCTCTTATCCTTCCAAATGAATTTCATGATTGCTTTCTCTATTTCTATGAGGAATGTCATTGGGATTTTAATTGGAATTGCACTGAAATTGTATAGCACCTTTGAAGTATGGCCATTTTGACAGTATTAATTCTGCCTATCCAAGAACATGGGAGATCTTTCCATCTTCTAAGGTTTTCTTTAATTTCTTTCTTTAATGTTCTGTAGTTTTCATTATAGAGATCTTTCACCTCTTTTGTTAGACTGACTCCCAATTTTTTTTGAGGCTATTGTGAATAGAAATGCATTAGATTGATGCGTGAAAACATTTTAAATGAGAAATTCAATTACTTTCAGGAATACAGGACTACTGAGGCAATCTAGTTCTTAAGTGAACTTGGTAGTTTGTCTTTCAAAAATCTTCTTTGTCCTTTTGAAGAAAGTTGTCAAACTGATGGCTACAGGAATGCCTGAAGTATTCCTTAACTATCTTTTCAATGACAATAGTCCCAATCTTCCATTCCGGATATTGGTAATTTGCCCTATTTTTTGTTTAATTGTTTTTTCTACAAGTTCATCAATTTTCATTAATCTTTCCAAAGATCAGTTTTCAAATTCACTGACTTTTCTCTATTGCTTTGCTCTCCTCAATTTCACTGATTTCTACTCTACCTTTATTATTCCTTTCCTTCAGTTCAATTTGGCTTTAATTTGTTCTTCTGTATTTAAAGTGGATGCTTAGATAATATACTGCAAATTTTTCTTTTTAAATGGAATCTTTTATCACTACAAATTTCTTTTATGCACTGCTTTACCTGAATCCTCAAATTTTGATATATAGGTTTTCAGTTTCATTCTAATTTCATGATAACTTTCAAATGACTCATGAATTATTTAGAAGTTTGATGTACAATTTTCAAATATTTAAGGAATTTCCTTATCTCTTCCAACAAAAGATTTAATTCCATTATCATTGGATAACAAATTTAAAAGAACTGAAATCATCCATAGTATGTTTAGGCTCACTTTATGGCCTGAACATAGTCTAGCCTGCATGTTTAAAGAATGTGTATATGGCTATTGTTGGTTAAGTGTTCTATAAATGTCAATTGGGTCACATTAGCTGGTATTATTCCAATCTTCAATATCCTCACTGGTTTTTACATCTCATTATCCTCCTGATTTTTAAGAAAAAAGTGTTGAACTCTTTTTGAATTGGTCTAGCTTTCCCTCTAGTTCTAACAGGTTTTTGTTGTTGTTGTTTTATATTTTGTTTCATTTCTAAGGCCCTGTTGTTAGGCACATTTAAGAGCTTTATGTCTTTTTGAGATACAACTCTTACTGTTACATAAGGTCACTCCCTATCCCTATCATATTATGTGTTCAAAAGTTTACTTTCTCTGAATAGTCACTAAAGTTTTTTTAATATTTGCGTGATATATATATATATATATATATATACGTATATATATATATATATACCTACCCTTACAATCTATGCCTTTATGTTAAATAATGTAATTTCTTTTAGAGAGCATACAGTTGTACCTTGATATTTTCATCCAATCTGATGATCTCTTTTAATCAGGAACATTAGAATTACTTCTATTTAATGTAATTATTGATATCATTAAATTCAGTTCTACCATTTTATTACCCATTTTCGGTTTAGTCCCTGTGTTTTGTGTTCTGCTGTTTAACTTTTTTCCCTTGGTTAAATTTTTTTTAGAATTTAATATTTTAAACTTACTTATTGGGTTTTTTGTATAATTTTTAATTGCTCTTTCTCTAGTGACAAAGAGAGAAATATAGATAGATATAGATATACCAAGTCTTATACAGTCTACTTGGTTAACACAGTACCATTTAAAGTAAAAAGTAGAAACTTACAACTATACAGGTTCTTTTAAACCACCTCCCCACTAACCTTTATATTGCAGTTAACACACACACACACACACACACACACACACACACACACATATATATATATACACACCCATTAAAAATACCTCTAAGACATTGGGATAACTTAAGAATAAAATTAATCCTTTAAGTTTACTCAGATATCTATCATTTTGATTGGTCTGCCTAAAAATCCATCTGATACCATTTCCCCTCAGCCTGAAGAACTTCCATTAACATTCCATGAAAGCAGGTCTACTAAAAATGGATATTCTTAATGTTCTTTGTTTGTTCTTTATTTCATTTTCATCCTTGAAGAATATTTTCACTGGATATAGAATTCTGGGTTAACAATTCTTTCAGTAGTCTAAAGATGTTGTTCCACTGTCTTCTGGCTGCCATGGTTTCTGAAGTGAAATCTGCAGTTATTTTAAATCACTGTTCTACATGAAATGTATCTTTTCCCCCACGGGGCTATTTTCAAATTTTTTTCTTTATTTATGTTCTTCAACAGTTTGATTACTATGGGTATACATGGTCTTCTCTTGATTTATCCTGATGGATCCTGATTTAATAGATGAAAAGAAGCTTCACTGAGCTTATTAATTTACATCTCTTATCAAATTTGACAAAAGGGGACTTTTGTATGTGTGTATTACTGGGGACTGAATCCAGGAACTCTCTACCACTGATCTACACCCCCAGTCACTCCCTACCTTTTTTTTGTGTGTCAGGGTTTTGCTAACTGGCTAAGACTGACCTTAGACTTGTAATCCTCCTGCCTCAGTCTCCTGAGCAGCTCAGATTATAGGATTGCGCCACCATGCTAAGCTTAAATTTGAGGAATTCTCTGCTGTTATTTCTTTAAATATTTCCTCCTGCCCTCATCTGCTTCTCTTTCCTTTCTTGAGTTCAATTTGATATATATTTTAGGACTTTTGAAATCATCCAACAAGGTTCTGAAGCTCTGTTCATTTCCTTTTAATTTTTGCTATTCAAAATGACTTTCTTCTAATCTGTCTTCAACTTCTCTTTCTTCTGTTGTCTCTGGCTACTGAGCCAATCCAGTATATTTTTAATTACAGATCATCTACCAGTCACATGACAGAAATTTCAACAAATTTCTACATAGAATGAACATAGCAGTTTAGAAAATAACCATCTACCCATTAGTCACAACCTGAAAAACATGGATATAGGACACCACCTCCCCATAGCATAACTTACTATTTAATCATAAGTGAACCTAATATTGCCTACTACTTAAGTATATGATAGTCTCTTGGCTCCTATGTATTGTTTTTTCTAACATCCTCAGAAGCACCTGGATACCAGCATACCATACAAAAGACTATACTACTTATTCCCAAGGATCACTTAAAACAACCCCCCCCCCAAAAAAAAATCATGAAATTTAATTAACTGCTTCACTTAATGTAGACATGTACAAAGTGTGTATGCAAGACAGAGGGAACAGTGCTCTCAGGCTCCTTACCTTGGAGCTACCTGTTCTTCCTACTATATTCTATACAGACACTAATCTTCTAATAATCAACAATTAATATTGATACTATCCTCTTCTTCACACCACTGAGCCTGAAAACATTGATCCTAAGAATTTTGCAGAGTCTATAACGGAACCAATCTCAAATAGAATTCTGGACAACTACAGACACATCTAAAGCTCTCTAAGCATTACCTAACCAGGGGTGGTGGGGTAAGTGGCATACAAAAACATTCCATAGTTCAAAAGAGGGCTTACTGAAGAAAGAAAAACAGATTCTTTAAAAAACACTGGAAATGTCCGATTTATATTCTTAATGAGATCTGAGGGAATATGGCATTTCTGGTAAGAAGAGTAACTTTGGATTATGAAAAGAAGCTTTCCGATGAAGATGTCACTTCCACATTTTAAAATATAATAGGAGAACATAAAATAATGACAAAAATCTATATTGAATTACAATGCCAGCTTAAAACATTCATCCAGAAATCAGGAAAGGATAAAAAGACAGTATCAATTGACAGGTTAGAAGACAGAGACATGAAGGATAGATCCAAGAAATGTAATAAACACATAATAGGAATGCCATAAAAGAACAGGCAGACTGACAGAAAAAAATAAAAAAGAAAATAAATAACAAGAAAATTTCTCTAAGTAAAAGACAGATTTAAGATTTTAAAACAAAAGGGTTCATTAGTTGTATAACAAAGCAGTGAAGGAAAATACAACATAGATCATATCTTTTTTTTTTTTTTACAGTCTTTTACTCTGGCAACATTGTAACTTAACTCCCTAAAGATAATAAAAGTAATTAATTTCTAACATCAGTACGCATGGGATTCATTTGAAAATCCCAAGTTTGGGAGAAGAAAAATAAGTTTATAACCCTACAAATGCCAATACACAGATCATATCTTGATCAAATTTCTTTTTCCTCAATATAATCACAGTTGTGTATCTAGACAGATAAAATAGGTTTCCCAGAAGAGAAATAAAAAAGCAATCTGGTGGGGCTGGGCTGTAGCTCAGTAGCAGAGAGCCTGCCTAGTACGTGTGAGGCACTGGGTTCAATCCTTAGCACCACATAAAAATAAACAAATAAAATAAAAGCATCCTGTCCATCTACAACTACAAAAAAAATTTTTTTTTTTTTTAAATCTGGTTGCTATCACACTTCTGCTTCATCCATCTAAACCCAGAGGAAATTAAGAATAAAATCTACACAATTTTAAGGAGAAGAAAACCCTGCAACCCAATAATTCTATTAAGTAATGTATGTGCACACGGTAAAAGAACAAAAAACAGTTCCAACATGAAAGAACTCAAAAAATGCCATCCATAATATCTTCCTAAATGAGATGTCCCTGTCACCTGATAACAAACTAAAAAGTCTCAAGAATGAGGGAAGAGGACATGATTTGGAAAGAAAAAAAAAAAAAAAGTAAAAGCCATGAGCAAACTTAAATGAGCAAGCAGAGACCAAACTTTAAGCACTGTAAACTGATTTTTATTGAAGGATAAAATTTAAAGAGAAAAGGATAGTCTTTTAAACACATAGCAAAAGGAAAACTGGATATTTAGGGGCAAAAAGAAAAAACCTTGGCTCTTCTCTTACAACACATACACCAAAGTTAATGCAATGGATCCTAGTCCTAAACAAAATCTAAAAACGACAAGGGGAGGTCTTTTCAAACCTGCAGCAGGCCAAGAAAGCTTAGATAATAACTCATTTTATGAACCCAGCTCAACCCATATCAGAAACCCTTTCAAAAGACAAAGAGAAAACTACAGGTCATCATCACATAAATACATAAAAATACATCTACTTCAATTCTACAGGATACATGGATACATTATATCCAAGAGTAAGACATTAGAAATATTTAAATATTAAAATATTTCTAATAAAATCAGAAACAAGACAGTGATCCTCTACCATTCACAGTATTCAACATCACTGTAGTGCTTTTATTCAATGCAGACAAGAAAAGTAAGATATAAATATTTAAAATGAAAATATAAATCTATTATAGTTTCCAGATGATATAATTATCTATCCAGAAAATCCAAAAAAAGTACTAAAAAAAAATTGGAAAGTTAAGAGAGTTCACTTACAAGGTGAATGTATGATGACAGAAAAGTCATTAGTTTTAATGTGGGACCATTGGTAATGAAAATCAAGAGTAAAAAAAAAGAAATACAAAGAAACAATCTAATAAGGAATGCACAAGACTATGATGAAAGCTACAAAATATAACACTACTGAAAGGCAGGGGGAGGGAACAAACAAATTCTGCTATCCCAAAGTCCAAAGCCAGTTTTTAAGAGAACTTAACTAGATTTTTATGTTTATTTAGAAGATAAAATTTTTACTTTTTATACCTCAATATTATTCAAAATAAATATAAACGTTTATATTATTTACATAACAAATCATTTTATCACTTTCGTAAGAATAGTTTTTAATTACTAGTAATTTTCCTAGTTTCCCTTCATACATTTACACACTTCCCTTTACATTACATTTATATTTCCCAAAAATAGAGAATCTGTAACCACCAGGTAAGCAAGACTATATTTACATTTTTTTATAATTCACTTATTTACATTTAAATTACATTTATGATAGTCCAGTAGTCTAGATTATGAGAACATTGATTTTATTTATTAGAGTCAAAGGTATAATACAGAAAACACTGTCATACTTTCAGATTTTTAAGTTTTACCCAAAAACTATTTCATATACTTTCCCTCACTTTCTGAATCAAGAACTTCAATAGTATCCTGGAATTTAGTGAAATAAATTATTTTAATGGAATGTTAAGAGCCAAAGTTTAAAGAAATAATTAAGGAAAGTCAAGGGTCATTCTTCTCTTACGTATGGAAGTTAGAGAAGAAAAAGGATCAAAAAGTTGATGGTGGCGGGAATTCAGGGAAAGAGAAAGGAGACCAGCAGAGGAAGAAGGGAAGAAATAGGGGAAGTTTTGGAGAATGAAATTGACCAAATTACACTATGTTCATGTATGAATATGGAACAGTGAATCTCACTAATATGTATAATTACAATAATCAATTAATTAAAAAAAATAAAGTGCTAAGAAAAGTAAAATAAATAAAAATATAGTTGACTATGCTTTCTTCCAACCTTTTTGTTTCCACAGTATTCCTGAATATCATTTTGAAGAGTTGGAAAATATTCCATATTTTATTATCCACTGTTGGGATGTCTAAATGCTTTTGAATTTTTTGCCATCAGAAATAAAAACACAATAAATTAAAAAAAAAAAAAAGATAAAAGAAATAAAGGCAGTCCCTTCTCAGCATACTAATGCAGTACTAAGACCTGTAGAAATACAAACTGAAACCACACAAAGTCAACATAATAATTCAGAAGTATAACTGATCTGTGACCTTTAACATTTCTGTCAAAACTTTAATAACTCTTTGTTACAGGAAAACAGAAAATAGTAAAAATAATATTTATTTGGTGTACTGTCATTTGAAACAGTGAGAATTAACTTATCAAGAGTAGTCTGATCAGGGTTCTCATTATATAACTTATACTGAGCAAGCATCTTTTCTTGACCTTGATAAACTGTCATAATCCTTTCTAAATTTGGATCAGCTTCCAGCATTTTATCTTTTGTACTTCCAATGTTGTCAATAATCTCTGGGAGTTCCATTAATTAATGTGAAGTTTTCTGCCAGCACCATTTCCTTTGGGACCTCTTCAGCTTTTTATCAAAACACCTGCCCTGTCTGGGGCAGTGTCACACACCTGCAAATCCAGAAGCTCAGAAGGCTGAAGCAGGGGGACTGCAAGTTCAAAGCCAGCCTCAGCAATTTAGCAAGGTACTAAGCAACTCAGTGAGACTCTGTCTTTAGATAAAATATAAAAAAGGCCTGGGGATGTGGCTCAGTAGTTAGGCACCCCTGACTTCAATCCCCAGTACTGTCCCACCTAAAAAAATCCCTTCCCTTGTTTACATTGATAAATTTACCTTTACTATGTTCCTTCAGTTAGAAATTCAGAAGGTGCTTGTCAAAAAGGAGTGATGTCAGTATATCCACAGCTATTTCTGTATAATTCCATTAGCTGTCTACCTGAATTTCATTTCCAGTGAAAGCACTTTTCATTTCTTGGCTGTACTTTCATCTTTGTTGACCAACTCCCTCTTTCAATTATCATTTTTTGTAAAATATCATATGGGTTTCATCAAGAAACAAGGCAACACAGCTACATTTATTTCTGTATGAGACTACATTTATTTCTGTATGAGACTGAACTTAATTACATATGTATAGTGACCGATCACTGACAGATTTTGAAAAAGAGAAATGATAGGTCAATGATCATGATGCGTATTTGTAATTTACACAGTAATGTATTGCCTAAAGAACTAGTGGTGAAGTTTGTACATGATGCAATCATTCAGGTAATACACCATGGTAGCTGAAATTTGCACTGATATTGGGGGACTTAACTAAATTACTTAATTACATTGCAGTAATTAAAGTTCATGTGTATAAAAACCATGCAAGTCAAGGACAGTGGCATATGCCTTGCAATCCCAGCTACTCGGGAGGCTAAGGCAAGAGGGCAGCAAGTTCAAAACCAGCCTAGGCATCACAGTACAACCCTATCTCAAAACACAATAATAAAACAAAACAAAACATGTAGGAACTATCTAACCATAAATACTATTATGTATAAAGCATAACATTTAATTGAAAATTTACAAGATAATTGTCAAAATCTCCACCATCATTGCCTAAAGGCAAGGCCCAAGTTATTCATAGGAGTTCTACAAATAATAACTTGTCCTTGCTGTCAGACATTTCATTTTCATATCACTTTACTCTTTAATAGAACCTATTAATACCTGTAACCATTTTTCTTAAATGGGACTTGAACTTTAATATAACAAGAAAAGAAAGAAAATTTCAGGCTCTCCTTATGTGGCACTGCCTTCTGAAAAATAGTACTATTTCTTATTAAAGTTTATTTGTGCAATTATGCAAATGAATATTTCTTATCACATAAAAATAATGAAAAATAAAACCAGTAAACAGCATAGGAGTAATAAGAAAACAGACTTTGTGAATTCCATTGAAACAAAAGTTGAACTTCTTAGCATCAGATAGTTGCCAAAATTAGACCAGTTTTTTCCTTGTGAATGTGAGAAATATCAAATGAAGAGAGAACACAATACAAACTACAAAAATGTTTTGTTGAGGATGGTATATAAATTAGGAACTGCATTATATTTTTAGCTCTCTGGCCACAGAATCCCTCTAAAAACATAGTAGTCCATTATTTAAATTTTGCTTTACAACTAAAATCTGGTAAATGCTCTTAACTTTAACAATGCTTATTAAAATTCTAGATTATTAAATTGAATAGTGTTTTTATTGGAAGTAATGGAATTTGAAAAACGAAAGTGTGCTCACAACTTTTAGGTGGAATGACCAAAACACTCTTTGAATATTCCTCTTTTCATAAAGTTTAAATAGGATGATACGTTGTTGTACTTTGTCTACAAAATAATTCCCTCTATTTCACAGGAAAAATATCTTGATATTAGAGGTAGAAAAGTTAAAACAGAATCGATAAAGTTAGAACCCAAGTGTCTTGATTTTTGATATTTTAATACTTTAACATTTTTAGACAGGATAGTCTAACTTAATATTAAAGAATAAATGAGATATTATTTACATTCTTTAATATAGTTAATATAATCACTATCTGTCCATTTTTCAAAAATCAAAATAATCTAATAGTTTTACCTACCCCAACAATCCGTTTCATAGCATCCAATTTAGCTGAATCTTTGTTGCTCTCCAACATTTGTTTTAGATCTTCATTCCTATTAGAAGAGAACAAAAATTCCATACTTGGGATTTTTATAGAAGGCAGTTATTAGAATATATCATTTTTGTAAGAATTAGAAATAATATGATGGACAATCTTAAATAACTTAATTCTTAAATTTAATTAAATTTATATTTCTTGTTTAACCCTTGTTTATTCATGCTGTCATGAAACCCACCAATGAAACAAAACAAAACAAAAAACCCCTGTTCTTCAGTGTTGCATTTAACATTTAAATATCAATGCAAAACAGGCATATTGATTCTCTCATCCCAGATTTTCTTTGACACGATCATCAGAAAAAAATATGAAAAATCCTTGAATTAGCATTAAAATAGTTATAGAAGAAAACCTGCAATTTCCATTCAACCTAACAAATGCTCTTGCATTTACCCATTAGAAATGAAAATTTACTCTCACACAAAACCCTGTAAACAAGTATTATTAGTAGTAGCCCAAACAAACAACTCAAATGTCCTTAATGAATGAACAAACTGTGGTATATCCATCCCATGGAATACAGTAATAGAAATGAACTATTGAGGCAAGCAATAGAAAAAGTATGCTGAATTTCTCATTCAAGGAATGAGAAATGTCAATCCTAAAAGGTTTTATGCTGCATGACTCATTTATCTAACATTCTTGGAATAATAAAGTTATAGAAATGAAATGATTAGTGGTTGCTGGGGGTGAAGGAAAGAGAGAGAGGAGGGTGGATATAAAAGGGACCCTTATGATAATGGAACTGTTCTATATTTATACTGTCGTGGTGGCCCATGAACCTACAATAAAACTTAACAGAACTAATCACACTTACAAGACAAGTAAATGAAAGTAAAGTCAGACAAATCTGAATGAGACCAGTAGATTATATCAATTTCAACATCCTGATTGTGATGCTGTATTATAGTTTTGGCAAGACATTATCACTGAAGAAAATGGCAAAAAGTACATAGGTATTCTCTGTATTATTTCTTTTAATTACATGTTAATCTATAATTAATCTCAAAATAAAAATTTAACTTAAAAAGCAGTTCTATAACAATTACAATTCAGTTATTAACAAGCCAAAAAAACATAGAAATTTAAGCAAACATTTCACGGAAGAAAATGTACAAATGCCAACATACACGAGAAGATACTTGATATTATCAATCATTAGGAAAATGCAAATTTAATGAGATAGCACTATATACTCTATTATAATAGCTTAAATTAAAAAGTGACAATAAAGTTAGCAAGTACATGAAGCAAATAGAATTCTCACATTGTTAGTGTGACTATAAAATGGTACAACCACTTTAGAAAATTAAGTATTTCAAATTTAAACATATACCTGCCATGCGACTCACCATTCCTCCTTTAAGAGAAAGAATAATATATATCCACATGAAGACTTACACAATATTCATAGCTTTACTCGTAATAGTAAACAACTTGAAACAATCTAAATGCTCTTCACCAAATGTGATTTATCCATGCCCTGGAAAACTACTCATCAATGAAAAAGAATTAACTATTGATACCTGCAACAAGATGGATGAATTCTCAAAATCATTACCTGAGTCAAAGAAGTCAGACACAAAGGACCTGACTTAATTCATATAACACTCTACTACTCTTTTAGTGGCAGAAAGCAGGGATAGGACTGGTGGCACCATGCCTATAATCCAAGCTACTCAGATGGCTGAGGCAGGGGGATCTCAAATTCAAGGTCAGCCTTAGCAACTTAGTGAGACCCTGTCTCAAAAAATAAGAGAGGTGGGGATGTAGCTCAGTGGTTCCATCCCCAGTAGCGGGGCTGCAGGGGACTTCACAAGATGATGTAAATGTTCTGTATCTCAATTGTGGTAGTGATTTCACAGATATAGACACTTTTCAAAACTCTTCCAATTCTAACATTTAAGTGGATAATTTATTGTATGCAAACCATATCACCATAGAGTTGATATTAAAAAGTTTTATAGTATTTTGGTCACATTTGTGAGTAAGATATTTAGTTCCCTAAAAGAATATATCTATATTTGGGAAGTATATTAGGGACCAAATATGCCATCACTCTTAAATTAAGAGTATAAAATTCATGCTTCCTCAAGAATTTAAATTAGTGAATCTTATTTTAGTACCCCAAACGAAAAGTAATTATTGCAAGAAAACTGCCAGGAAGCTAAGCTTATAGTAATATAAACCACCAAATAAAAGTTGTCAGAACTTCCTTCTCAACTGAAGCTTAAATACAGGTCAGAAAAACTTCTTTACTCCAAATACATAGCCTTAACAGACTAACAAACAAACAAACAAAAAAAAAAAATCCTTACTTTAACCTTAAACATTTTGCAACTTTAGCCCTAACACAGACAGTAATCACTAAGTATTAAATGATAAGGTCTGGGGGTATAGCTCAGTGATAAAACATTTGTCTAGCATATGTTTAAGACCCAGGGTTAAATAATAATAATCCAAATATTTTTCCTTAAATAAATGATTGATCCAGGAGTTGTTATGGGCTAAATTATGTCCTTCCAACACCAAATCTGTATGTTGAACTCCTAACCTCTTAATACAGAAACTATATTTGAAGACAGAGCATTTAAAGAAGTAATTTACCTAAAATAGGGATCTATGGGTAGATCCTAATCCAATATGACTAGTGTTCTTATAAGAAGAGGAAATTAGGACACAGACACACAGGGACACAGCAAGAAGATGGCCATCTATAAGGCAGAAAGAGCTTCAGAAGTCAAAGTTGCCAACAACTCAATCTTTCAGTCTTCAGAATTGTGAGAAATAAAATTGTGAGAAAATAAATATCTATTGATTCAACCATCCCATCTGTGGCATTTTATTATGGCAGCCTTGGCAAACTAATATAATGGTTAAATATTAAAAATTCTCATTGCAGCAAAAATTTTTTAAAAAACATGAACATTTTTTCTAAAAAGAATAAAGGCAATGAAGCCAGACTCAATGGCACACACCATGATCTCAACTACTCGAGAATGAGGTAGGAGGATAACAAGTTTGAGGCCAGTATCAGCAACTTAGTAAGACCCTGTCTCAAAATAAAAATACAAAAAGGCCTAGGGATGTGGCTCAGTGATAGAGTGTTCCCGGTACCACAAAATAAGATAAAAAATAAAAGCAATGAAATTTATTTTGAAAAAAATTACTCTTAACTTTCCAAACAGCTCATAAACTTAAATGCAGTGGTGACCATTTGAGGGAAATAAAAAATAACTAAATAAAATAATTAAGACATCTATTTTTCCCTAAAAATGCAACTAGAAAATATATAATAGATTCAAACAATATTTTAAAAACACTGTCTCTGAGGATATACAACTATTAACTATTAAAAGGCAATATATAACTGTTCACTGTAATGAATTTTGAATCCCTTCTTAAAACTTCTCAGGCTCTTTCACACTGCACAGGCAACAGAAAAGGGAGAAAAGTTAATGAAAACAATTTTATTTCCTTATCCTCTAATTTTGCTATTTTTCCCTATTATCTAATGACTGTGTATAATTTTGTAAGTAAAAATCCCAAACCTAAAAGAAACCTTGAAAATATTAGAAGTTAAGAAAGCAAGTAAATAAACTAACAAGGAAGCAACTGGACAGGCACTAAACTGAAAAGATATATGGGGTGGTATATGTGATCACACTTTTACACACCAAAAAGGAAGAAGACAATTTTCTCCTGCCTGTTCCCCTTTCCTTTTGCCCACGAGTATGCCATCATTCTCCTCTATCAATGTGATCTGGAGACAGAAGTGAGCAATGAAGAAGAATGAAACATCAATTTTTAGGACATCCCAACCTCTCACCCCACACATAATCTTATTCATGCCCTAATGGAAACCTAGTTTGTTCCTCGTAAGCCCAAGATGCCAGAGTCCCCTACCCAAACACCTTTGGTCCTGACCTGCTCTCTCAAAATAAAAACAAGAAAACAGGATCCCGGTATTAAAGCCAAAGGTTTTGCTCTTCTCATTTAACAGAAGAGAGTCTCCAACAGCAAAAACAAATGTCTTGAGGCTGAGTGGCACAGTGCTTGCCTAGCATGTATGGGCACTGGGTTTAATCCTTAGCATCACATTTTAAAAAATAAATTTAAAAATGAATAAATATTAAGAAAAAACAAATGTCTTTTGTGTTAACACAGGCAGAGTTAATAAGTGAGAAACAAGAAGAGAAAACCCTAGGCTCTGTTTCACTGATGTTCATCTTCTCAAAATGTCTGTCATTAAGACCTACTAAAAATTCTGATGCTTAATTACACATTTCTCTCCAACTTTCTCTCTTGTTGTCATCAAAATAATAAAGATGTGGGAGAGTTAGTACCACAATACTTCATTTACCCTCAAAATATATTCACTCCTATTGTTTTAAGTCTACCTGTTTCATATGTGAATTAAAAAATGATCCATTAATATGTATTACTACAAACATCTTAGAAATTAAGAAATTCTTTTTGCCAAATGACAAGATAGCTGATTCAAAATATGTTAAATTAGCAATATTTTCATAAACTCTCTGCTGAAAACAAATAATTGCTTCAAAAAACAAAAGTTGTTTGTTTTTTTAAATTTACTTAGTGTTTCATTTACCTAGTTACCTGCAGCTGTCTGGCTTTGAGTATTAGGATACCGACTTTATTTTTACATAAGTGACATCTTGTGGTGTTAAATGGTATAACTTCCTTTCATGGGCAAAAAAAAAAAAAAAAAGCCTGTTTTATGTTTCAAGGAACAGAAAATATATTAAGTGAAAAATTAAAGCACTTATTATTACCAGGAAAGTCACTCTTGATTCTAACACCAGAATAACTAACTATAAAAAGCAAAATTTTACTAGTTACATAAAAGAATTTAAGAGGTATTAGGGTCTTTACACAGTATAAATTATCTTTTTTATACATCTAAAATCCACAAGTCATTAAACCCTTCCACTCTTCCTAAAGACAATGTAAATCAAAGGAAAAATTAAAATTATGTCACACTGTTGCTGTTATCAGTGCTACTCAAAGCATTATCTGAGGAAGTTTGGTCAGAGAACCAAGTTTTTGGTTTGCCAATCCACAAATTTCTACTACTGACCTTTTAAGAAAAATATACAGAAATTCAGAGTATGCACATTCAGAAACCTGACAGAACAATTTAACAGTACAAGTTTATGTTCACTGACTCTAATACAAAAAAAAATTGGAGCTTTTATTTTCATATGCTTTTTTCCTTTTATTTTTCTAGTAATTTGTTTTTATTGTATTTTATAGAAGTAGTCATACATGATAAACTGAAACTATTAAAGGAAAAAAAGGCCCTTCACCAGTCTGAGAGCACTGCACTACATAATCATTTTATTTTTTCCTTCTTTGGCAGGGGAGGGTGAGGTGTTGGTTTTATTTAGGTATTACAATAAAAGTTATCATTTTTAAGGGTACAATATAGTGAGTTTTAAAATATGTACAAAGTCATATAATCACTACACAACCTTAGTGTGGTACATTTTCATCTCAAAAAATTTATTCATGCCCATTTACAGTTGCTCTCTTTGGTATTCCCTATCTACCTCAAGTACCACTGGATCAACTTTCTATCATTATACTTTGTCTACTCTAGAATTTTATATAAATGAGATCACACAACATTTGGTATGTTGTATTTATCTTCTTTCACCTAGCATAAGTATGCATTTAGGCTGCTACACCTAACTGTTAACTCCATCCTTTTTAATTAAATTATATCACTCTGACAAAGTTTATTTATCTATGCAATAATGAATGTATATTTGGTTTCCCTCCATTCTTTTGTTACCATGAATGAAGTTTCTATGCATAATTTTTATATTTTTTAATTGACATAAAATCTATCTAAAAGCTATATATATTTATGGGGTACCATGTGATGTTTCAATACATGTAACATTCTATACTGTTCAAATCAGGGTAAGCATATCTAGCATATCTATCTCTTTAAACATTTATCATTTTTTTGTGATAAAATCATTCAAAATCCTTTCTTCTGGATTTTTGAAATAGCCAGAACATTACTGTTTATCTAGTCACTCTACCCAATTACCTTCTTTTTTTCAGTTACCAAAAGTTGTGTATCACAGAACGCAATACCTGAAACTTAAATTCAAAAATGATGGAGTGGGGAAAGTGATAAGGAATAATCACTTCCAATTGGAGGTGCATCCCCAAAAAGAATATATCAAAATCTACAAAGAGGGAAGGGTTGAATATTTACTAAGCCTTGCCCCCAAATTCTGTAACTTGGGCACCTCTTTATGCTTGAACCACTCAAACAAAAGTTCATACTACTCCAGATGGTACTTTGCAAACATGAGTGAATATGCAAAAAGGAAAAAACAAAAACAAAAAAAACAAAGCTAGAAGAAGTCAGAATTTACCTATTTCCCATGCTACATAACCAAAGGAATTGGTCTTCATGGTGAGTTTATGTGTACAACATTAAGATTTAATAATGCTTTCAGTTTGCTTAAGGCCTATACTTCCCATGGATGACCCCCAAAACCAAGTATAACTTTGGGCACAATGTATTCTCTTAACAAGTGAAAAAGAAAATAAAAACAAAATACATACTCATCCATCTCTTAACTCTCTAAAAGGATGAACCATAAATTATCCAGGTAATTATGAACATTTCCTACTATACTGTTTACAAGATTTAGAAGTCTGTAATGTTATAGCCATTTCCTCAACCCTCCATAATCTTCCTTTTCTCCCTTATTCCTCCATTAAAATTTCTCTCACACAAGACAACAAATAGCCTCTTAATTTAAAAATCCAATATAAAATCTCATGGATACTAATATAATTGACCACTGCTCTTCTAATCCTAAAACCCCTTCTTTCCTTAGATTCTGTAACTCTATTCTCATCTGATTCTCCACGTGCAATCTGTGGCACACCAAAAAAGAAAAATTAGGGAAAAAACTTGCCCTCATAGATTTCATTCTAGTAAGTAAAAGACACAACATAATAAATAAGGAAACTATCAGTCATGAGGTGATATGGGAAGAAGATAAAACAGAGGGGGAGAGAGAATGCAGACGAGAAAGGAGGAAGCAATTTTAAATAAGGTGGTCAGAGTAGGCCAAATAGAGGGACATCAGAACAATGTCCTAGTGAGGGAATTTGCAAGTGAGGGAGTTAGCAATGCAGATAAGGGAACAATAAAGACAAGAATCCAGTAAAATAGAAAGCAAACTACAACAGAAAAAAAGTCAACAAAACTAAGAAGTTGGTGTCAATTAGGGTGTTATGAAGATCATAAAGCAATTATCACTGGACTTAGTTATAGTTTGTTTACTAAATATACCTATGTTCCAGGAACTGTTCTGAGTACTGGTATCCCTGACCACTTGAAACTTACATTCTAAGAATAAACTGGGGGTGGACGAGATAAAGGGAAAGACAGAGGAAAAAGGACAAAGGAAGGAAAGAAGATGGAAAACATATCAGATAGGAAATATGCAAAGAATTAAAATAGAAAAGACAATAGAGTGATCACAAAAGACCTCTACGAAGCTCTGTATGAGGACCCAATAAATTTTTTACAGGTTCCTAATAGATACACAATAAATAGTTGAAAGAATAAATGAATGCTAGCTATATACTATACTTCCTCACAGGGATACAGAACTCTTTTAACTTCCACTGGGTTCTCAAAAGCATTCGTGACCCTGGAAAAGGTTAAAAATCAGGCATGCACCCTCTATGTACACATATTAAAAACCAACATGGCATGCATATATCACAGCAAGTCTCCACAGGTGCCAAACCCTTTATCAATGCCCTTAACTACTTGGTCTCTTGCTAGGCAGCTGGAACTAGGTTCTACTTCGGCTGAGGAAATTAGGAGTGTCTTCTATAATGTGACTACATAACCTTAAAGATTTAAAGGCAATCTCATAGAGCCACTGATGTAGTTGAGTTGATATAAGCTGAGACAGAAAAACTGTTTGGAAGAGGTAAAAAGTTCTTTTTCACTATTTAATAGCACTATAAAGCAAAAATGCCACTTATATATGAGACTAAAAGAATAGGGAAGTCTTAGAAGCAATAAAAGGAAAAATAGGGAAATATAAACACAGAAATTCTTAAAATTTTTGCATACAAAAAAATTGCCATAAATGAAGTCAAAAGACAGATTTATTTGGGGACTCATCAGATAAAAATGCAAATTATTCAAAATACAAAATGCCCTTAACTAATCAGTAAGAACTGATCTATAGGGAAATAAATGATATTTTTTAAGTATTTCACCTAAAATAAGTCAAAATATATAAAAAGATCACTTAAATTCATTCATAATAATAAGGATTCCGTATAACAGCATTTTGTACCTATAATTTTGACAAATAACATTGGATTTGATGGGACCAGTAAAAAGCAAAGGAAAACAAACTTTAGTACTGATTGCTGGGAGAAACCGGGTGTAATATATCTGAAAGGTGATTCAGCAATATCTATCATAATTTTAAATGCAATAACCTTTGACTTACAATTCTACCTTGAGAAATTTTTCCTACAAATACATAAATGCACACAAATATGCAAAAATATATGTTGCAGTGTTGCTTATACTTAACAAAAACTGAAATCAAATACCCTTCAAAAGTGGAACAAATTAAAGGAATAAAAGGAAAATACAGTAGTTTAAAAGACTGAAATAGTTTCATACAATGGTATGAAAAGATCTTCAAGGGCTGGGGAGATAGCTCAGTTGGTAAAGTGCTCACCTCACAAGCACAAGGCCCTGGGTTCAATCCCCAGCACCACAAGAAAAAAAAAAAAGAAAACATCTTCAAGATAAATTCAGTAAAAAGCAAAAACATAAATGGTGTATGGGTATGTGGGGGTATAAGAACACTTTGATTTTAAAACAATTTTTGTGTAAGAATACACAGTATAACAATACAGTCAATTTAGTTATCTCTGAGGATATGGGAATGGTAGTTATATCCTTTCTATATTTACCACAAACATGTCTTGAGTTTATGTCAGTAAGTTACTTAGCCACTCAATAGGATATTGTTTTCCAGAACTTACAGCACTCTCATTTTTTTACTGCTTTCTATTCATAGAGAAACAAAGTCTTTATGAAATATGTGTAGCTACAATTATTCCCATTTGATAGATAAGGAAACTGAGGCACAGAAAAATATGAGGGCAACATATAAGTAGAAAAACTATAAAATATTTTTAACAATTCTAAAATCATACAATTTTTAAGTACATCATCATAGATCTAAGAAACAGCAAAGCAAGGAATTAAACAAGGGTCTTATTTTGAAATCTAACACACTTCCATTTAGCACTCTGGGGTCAATTTTTGCTAGAAGCTTGAATATGTTAAAAATATATTTTAAGATCTGTGAACACCTTATAAGAAATGTAAAAACTACAACTTAGTGTCACCCACTTCCTCACTAATCTACACTCCATCAAAAAATTTTTTTCTTTTAAACCTGAAATTTTTATGTAAAGAAAACTGATCACTGGAACTATAGTAAACACTGATTCTAATTATTCTCAATGGAAGTCTAAAACATCTGTGGTACACTCCTGCATAAGTCAAAATAAATTTTACTTTCACTGACATTATTTTGACTGTATTTGGTTAACATTATCTCATGTAGATTCATCAGCTCAAAATTAATTAGTATTACAGAATAGAGTATTCCATCCAAACAATTCATCTTTGTTGGCTCACATGCCTCACTGCTATTGGCACACCACCATAATAATGGGCATGGTGCCACAGGAACAGATGGGCATAAACAAAGACGTGCCAAAGAGTCAGTTTGTGTATCAAGTTTGAGTATCAGTATTAGATTTTCCTCCAAGAAATTCATAAACTATAGTGGAATAAATGTAAGTTTTCTATAACTGTTAATAAGTTACACCAACTGAAAGCTAGATTAATTTTTTAAATTCTTTAAAAAAAAAAAAAAAGGAAGAAAGAAGCTTTCCAAGGCCACAGAAGGTAAGTCTTCTATCTGATGAGTTTGGATCAGCCTTCTGTGTAGGGAATTGAGGAAACCAACATGCAATCTCTATCTTAGATAAGCCTTGTCCCTGAAGTACTTAAAAATTTAGTAAAAAATTCAGTTTTTAAAGTCACATGGCAATGTTGCAAGATGAAAAAGTTCTAGAGATTTGATGAACAACACTGTTAATATAGTTAATTCCAATGAACTCTAAGAACGTTCAAACTTTAAAAATGTTTAAATTACCTCTGACATCCAGGCATTTAACCACATGTTAAAGAAAGATTTAAGTATCCACTGACTTTGGGAAAACCAATGTATTATTTTTAAATATATTTTTAGTTATAGATGGATACAATATCTTTATTTTATTTATTTTAATGTGGATGGAACCCAGTGCCTCACGTGTACTAGGCAAGCAATAGTCACTGAGCTACAACCCTAGCCCCAATGCATTATTTTATAATTGTTGACATTGTCAGATAAACAAACTAAGAACTATGTGTTTTTAACTGTAATTTACTTTTCATTAGTATTAGCAATTCTACAACATATATAATGTTAAATATGAGTCACTTATTTTGATCTTAAGTACACAAAAGTATCTGTAAAATAATTTTTACTGCCCTTGAAGGTTTGGTAAGTTCAAATCTTCACAAATGTCCCAGACTTTTGGATTTCAAGGACTAGGTAAAATTTCCAATTTTAGCTAATAACATAGGGTTACCCACCTTTTACTTTGCCAAATAAAACTGTAACAAAAAATATCCTCTTGTATTCCTTCTCTAGTAAACAGATTGCTCATGCAATTTTGGGCTAATGTACTTAAATGCTATGTGGTTCTTGCTTTTTTTTTGTCCTCTATTCCCAGGTATATTTAAACTGACTTTTTCAATAGCCACAAACATATCTCAAGAACTGACTTTTGACAGAATGATTAAATATAATGAAAAGTCCAATTACTTAGTCACAGACAACTATATATTGCTCTCTCATCTCAATTCATTTTCAAATATATACCCACAGACCTGCTCTCTTAACTACAGTCCAACATCACCAACCAAAATGTGTTCCTACCTTCCCAAATACCCTCTTGGCCCACAGTACTAACACTCTTCCAGTTAGGCTTAAAGCCCTGAAGCCTTGATTCATTTCTAGTGTCCCTCACCCAAATCTGGAGTAATTAAGATCTACAGATCCTCTTTTGAAATGCTGCTCACTTTCCTTCCTCATCACATCCACTTAAAAAAAGAATACAATAGGTGTTGGAGAGGATGTGGGGAAAAAGGTACACTCATACATTGCTGGTGGGGCTGCAAATTAGTGCAGCCACTCTGGAAAGCAGTGTGGAGACTCCTTAGAAAACTTGGAATGGAAACACCATTTGACCCAGCTATCCCACTCCTTGGCCTATACCCAAAGGACTTAAAATCAGCATACTTCAGAGATACAGCCACATCAATGTTCATAGCTGCTCAATTCACAATAGCCAGACTGTGGAACCAACCTAGATGTCCTTCAATTGATGAATGGATAAAGAAACTGTGGTGTGTGTATATATATATGGAATATTACTCAGCTATAAAGAATAATAAAATTATGGCATTTGCAGGTAAATGGATGAAATTGGAGAACATCATGCTGTGAGATAAGCTAATCTCAAAAATCCAAAGGACAAATGATCTCACTGATAAGCAGATGATGACACATAATGGGGGGTGGGAGGGGTGCAAGAATGGAGGAAGGAGGGACTGTATAGTGGGAAAAGAGAGGTGGGAGGGGTGGGGGTGGAAGAAAAAACAATGATTCAAACATCATTACCCTATGTAAACGTATGATTACACAAATGGTATGCTGTTACTGCATGTACAAACAGAAACAACATGTATCCCATTTGTTTACAATAAAAAAAATAAAAATACAAAAAAAAGAGAATACAAACCATTATCATGTTACCTGATAGTTTTTTCTAACATTCTTCTTTGTAGTTATGCTCTCTCCAATCTCTTTTCTCAAATCTTTCCCCCATTCAATATCTAATTAGTCTTTCCAAAATATCACTGCAATAATCATTTGTAATCATCAATTCCTACTCTTAGAATGGAAGTTAAAGTTCAATTTTCTTCAGACTTTAATAACTACCTCTTGAATCTCAGGTTCCACTGCTCCTTTCTAAGAACTCTCTTCTTTATCCAAACTAGTTATTCACTGTTGCAGAATATTTTACCTTCAGCCTTGTTTTTTTCCCACCAAGAAAACCCTTCAGCCTTTCCTAATCTTTTTACGTCAAGGTCTAAATCAAAGTCCAACTTCCCTAGCACCTCCAGCTTTCAGTGACAACTTCCTTCTTCCAAATGTTGTAGTACCCCTTACTCCATTTGACACTGTTAATCTCAACTGAGAAAGTACATGAATATGTTCTGCAAATTGATCTGTGAAAATATGACTCTTTTCAAAGAACAAATATAAAAGCCTTAGAATTCCAAAGCCAGGAAAGCATGAAGAAACAGCCTCCATGAATTCAGACAACTTCTCTATTTTAAAAGAGACCCTCTAGGCAACCGTACACTTTGGATCATATTAAGTACTTAAAAAAAAAGTATGTACGCATGGAGCCCTATAAAAGTTGAAGTAGGATCCATAAAGAATGAACCTGAGAGATTTGGATGGGAAAGCAATAAGATATGGTATTAGATGGGATGAAGAGGCCACCCATATAAAAAGATATTTAGAGCTAATATGACTCATTTCTGGTTGAATAACTGGAGTTCATATTCATAACAAAAGTGAACAGAAAAATATTTGGTGCAAACTAAGCTGACATAGGCTGGGTTAAGTGAGACCTAGAGATCGTTAAAGAGTGATATCTGACTGAGAATGTTTCTCATTGAGGATGTAGGCAGTTATAAAGTGCTTGCCTAGCATGCATAAAGTCCCAGGTTCAATCCCTAGCACCACAGGGATTGGGGATAGTGAGGTTTAAGGAAAGGAGAAAAGAGGCTCAAGTCTAGGAACAATAGTGGATTTAAACAGACAAAATTTACCCTTGATTCTCCCACCAAAGTTCAGAAGGAAGGACAGAAAACAGAACTAACTTGTTGCTGTAACACTATGAGTTCTTGAGGCATATGAGAGGAAAGACAGAAAAACAATGAAAATAAAAATACCACCAGGAGTGGAGGTGCATGCCTGTAATCCCAGTAACGTGGGAGGCTGAGGCAGGAGGAATGCAGTTTCAAGACCAGCCTCGGAAACTTATTTGGACACTGTCTCAAAAATAAAACCAAATAAGTAAGGTCAGTGGTAGCATGTCCCTGGGTTCAATCTCTGCTACTCTAAAAAAAAAAGACAAAAAGTGGACGGATGAGTTATGTCAAAAGAAATAATTAGAACCCTGATTTCTAAGTTCCTTGACCTAATCAGCTTGATTCTCTCTTAAAAGCAACTTTCAGTTGTTCACTCCCAGTTATACCCTAAACCTTGTAAACACCCAAAATTACTCAATCCTAAAATACTAAACTCATATGACTTTTTCTGTCACTGTGTCTTGTCTCTCACTCAATCACTCCAACTACTGCTGCTGCTCCTTTGGCTTCTGAGAGACTTCTGGTCCCCTATTTTTTTTTTCCCCAGTAAATTTCCTACTACTTTACTTTTTTCTCACTCAAGCTTGGATACCATGTTTAATTAGTTCGACATCTTTCTTACCAATATCCCAAAACTCTTTGCTAAACTGTCATTCACAGCACCCACCTATCAAAACCTAAGTCCCCTATCACAAACTGACCATTTTCTTCACATCTGTGCAGGATTGCTAAACACTCCTAGAAAAAAAAGATTAGATTGTTGACAACAGAAATCAGCAGTCTGTGATCTCAACTAGGCAAGCCCTCAAGATCATCCAATTCTTCCTGGTTTTGTCAACAGGACCTCCAATTGTCTTAGCAGCTACTTTAAACTTCTCAAACTTTTATCCCAGTCACTTCCCTCTCCCACTCTCAAGAGATGCTCTAACTGTTTTCCCCTCTCATTTGCAGACGATAAATTACCAAGCCTTCAAATGCATCCTTTCCTCTTTTACTGTGTGCCCTGAATCACCTTCTCCTGTATTTTCCACACCCTTCTTTACTGCCTTCTTCCAATCAACACTTAAGCATTATCAACACTTTCCATTCCTCAAAAAAATAGCTTCCTAGTAATAGAAGGGAGATGAGCAGAGAAATGCAATTAAAGCAGGGGAGGAGAGAGAGAGGGAAGGCACTGGGGAATGAGTGATCCAACTGTTATGTACATATATGAATATGGCATAATGAATCCCACTATTATGCATAATTATAAAACACCAATAAAAATAAATTAACTATTTTAAAAAGGATGTCAACTTAACTTAAATCCATGGGTAAGGGGAGACTTCTTAAGACTCTCAATCTCCCTATAATTACCATCCTTTCTCCTCCTGAAAGTCAAAGTTCTTTGGATAAGTCATCTTCTTTTACTCACTTCTTGCCCATGTATCAATCCATTGCAATCTGATTTCCAAATTTAATATTCTCTGCCACTGCTGTCACCACAACCAGGGTCACCAACAATTGCCTTGTCACTAAATCCAATAAACACTTCCTCTAATCTTATATTACTCGATTACTTATCAGGAGTTGGCACTGCTGACCACTTAACTCCTTCCAGAAACTCTCTTTTGATTTCTGTTAAAGCAACATAAGTTCCTGTTCTTTTGGGGAAAATGAGAAATTAGCTCCTTCACCAAGAATTGACAGCTTCAGTGGCAGAGTGCTTGCCTAGTATGTGTGAGAACCTGGATTCAATCCCCATTACCCAAGAAATAAAATAAAATAGACTGGGGGTGGAGGGAGGGAAGAATAGAAGTTCACTGGATTAGACAAAGGGGAATGAAGGGAAGGGAAGAGGAAGGGAATAGAAAAAACAGTAGAAAGAATCAGACATAACTTTCTTATATATGAATAAACAACCAGTGAAACTCCACATTATGTACAACCACAAGAATGGGATCCTAATTAGAATGTTATATTCCATATATGCATGATATGTCAAAGTATACTATACTGTCATGTAACCTAAAAACAAATTTTAAAAAATCCAAATGAATATGCTCAATGGAAAAAAATTAAATTAAATAGACTGCTTCAAAGCAATAGAATAGCTCACAAGCAAGGCTGAAAGTTAAATAAAAAGTTAAAAACAGATACAACTTGTTACTGCCTTGTACTATAATCCCTGTTCCCAAATCCTCGATCACCACACAGAATACATTTAGTTCCATTAACTACAATTATTTTTATGTAGTCACATAAAAATATATTTTATATAATTTAGTTGTTTCAAATGCTTGTGAAATATGGTTCAGAAAAACAAACATAAAATTTAACAATTTGAAAATTAAAAATATAAAGCAATGGTTAATGTGAAAATTAGCAATGATTCTAAAATCATAATAGCTGAAAATATACATTGTACTAAAAGCAAAACCAATTTTAAAAGACTTCAACTGGTCTTAATGGTTTTACAATGGTAATAACAAATACTGTGTTAAGTATCAGACACTAGTAACTGTTTACGTGTATTAAATCTTTTAATCCTCACCATTATTCAGTGAGTGTCAGTACTATTATCATCCTTATCCCCAATTTACAGATATAGAAACCAAGGGCAGAGAATGGCCACAGGCTATTAATAAATCTGTGACAAATTTTCACTCTCAGGCAGAGAGCTCCAGAGTAGGTGTGCCTAACCATCATGCCATATGGCTTCAACAAACCACAATAAACCATTTACTTATCTGCCATCTTCCTCCTAATGATATAAGAAACAGGTTGCACCCTTTCCCAAATCTTAAATATAACGCAAAAACTGTACAGTCAACTTTCATGGTTTCCCCAAACTGCACTCTCTTCTCAGTCTTCTAAGTGAGCTCCAATTCTCCACTTCCCTCAATGTTGACTTCACTAAGATTCTTCAATGGCCTTCTCCTCACAAACCACATACTCTTTGTTCAATGAATTCCAATATCACCTATCAGATGATGACTCTCAAATCTGTACCACCAGCATAGTAGGTCTCTCTCCTGAGTACTACATCTATCAATTTCACTGCTCTATGGATGCCCAACCATCAATTCAATTAACACATCCAAAACAGAACACAATACTTTCCTTCCTCACACCAAACTTGCTATACCTTGTTTTTTCAATATCACAGAATCCTACCACCTCATACTTCTATTTTGTCCAATTCAAAATTTTTATCCAACCCAAAACCTAGGTACTGCCAGAAAAATCTTTCTAAAACATGAACTTTACTACGGTGCTCCATACTCAAAATCCTTGGGTAGCTCCTTACTTTGCAAACCTTCATGACAGAGTCCAAATTTCTTAGCATAGTATGCAAGTCCATTCAGAATACAGACCCTGATTACTCTTAGCCATCTTTCACCAGTCCCTCACTTCTTCTAACTCTGCTCTGAACTTTTTCCTGTTCCCCAAATAAGTCCTAAATCCTTCCCTATAAATCAGCAATATCCAACAGAATGTTCTGTGTTAGCGGAAAGATTCTTCATCTACACCATTCAATAGAGTAACTGCTAGTTACACTAAACCCATGAAATGTAACTAATCTGACTGAGAAGATGAATTTTTTATTTTAATCAAATTTAATTTCAATAGTTACATTTGGCTACTGGCTACTGTACTGAAATAGGACAGCTCCAAACCTTTGTATGTGTTATTCCCTCTGCCAGGTACAGACAGATATGTGTGGAAAGTACTCATTAGAGTTACCATCTAACATCAGTAGTATTTATTCTTTTTTTGTATTCCCCTTATTTATGTACTTCATAATTAATAAGGTTTCATTACATACATTATTTAAAACCTTTAGCTAAAACCTCATTTGTATACCATAGTTATTTAACTTTCCTCATAGTTTAGTGTTTCTCCCAAGATAGTAGCTTAATTATAATTTTTCCTAAAAGGACTACCACTTTAAGAAATGAAGAGGTGACATAAATCAGTAAATGAAAAAAAACAAATTATGATGTCATATTACACTACAAAAAACACCTTTGCTTTAAAAAAAAAAAAAAACATATATGTACTGTATAGATCAGTCATGTGCTGTGTAATGACATTTCAGTCAATGATGATGGACCTTGTATAACAATGATCCATAAGAATATATTGCCCAGTGATGTCATAGTGTCTTAGTTTAAGTACATCCTATGATGTTTGCACATCAAGTATATTTCTCAGAACACAACCCCATCATTAAGTAATTTATGACTATACATGAAAAAAAGATGAAAAGCTCTATCATGTTAACAGATTCCCTCTCAGACGGTTATTTTTTGACTGATTTGTATTTGCTAAATATTCTATAAGGAAAGAAGGTATTATTCCAGTGATTCTCCTTCGCTCTCTGTTGCATCAATTTTTCTTCCTCTATATCAGTTGGTTAATATAATTTCTCCCAACTGAAAAAAAATCATCTGACATTAACATTCCGCTCCAGTTACAGTTCCATTTCTTTGCTCCCAATTCCTTTTTTTTTTTTTTAACCTTTCTTTCTTGAATCCACTCATCAGGATTTCAGCCCCACACTACACCTAAAATACCTGTCAAGGTTACCAAGTCTTCCACATTGACAAATTCTAATTCACTTCTCAATAATCATCTTATCTGACCCAATCACTCCAGGAATGCCCCAGAGCTTAATACTCTGAGTACTTCTCTTTCTACATTCTCTCTTAGTATCTCATCCCATCTCATGGTATTTACTACCATCTATAACCTGATGATTTCCAAATTTATTATCTCTAACCTAACTCCTCCCATAAGCTCCAGACCCATATATCCTACTGCCTATTTAAATCTCCAATTGGCTGCCTAAAACCATCTCAAATTTAACATGCCCAAGCTTCTGACCCCCTTCTCCCTTTAAAAGCTTTCTCTTTGTACAATCTTCTTCATTTTAGTAAACAGTAATTCCAAACTTCCAGCTATATAGGAAAAGACTGTGTCCATTCTTGATATCTTATTCTCTTACACATACATCACATCCAAATCATCAGTAAATCTTGTTGGTTCTACCTTCAATACATACCTAAAGCTCAATCACTTCTCTCCAGTACCATCAATACAGTCTAGTCAATATCTTCTGGTCTATGCTACTTCAATAGTCTCTTTGCTGGTCTCTCTGCCTCAGGTCTACAGTCTACTCCTAGTTCAGGAAGCTAAGTGGTCCTTTTAAAAGGTAAATTGGGTCACACACTTCTCAAACTCTCCAATGGTACCCCTTCCCACTAAGGGTAAAATCAAAGTCCTTACACTGATGTATAAGGCCTGCACAATCTGGCCCCTACCTTCTACCCCTCCCCTACCTCTCTGACCTCATTTTATATTGATGTCCCACTCTTTGTTTACTCCAGCCACACTGGTGTCTTTGGTGATCCTCATACAGGTCAGAAATTCTCCTGCCTCCTTAAGCACTTGTTATTCCTCTTGAATGAACACTCTTCCCCAGACATTTGCAGGTCACTCCCTTATCTCCTTCAGGTATGTGAGCCACTAGCAACCTCTCAAGAATATTTCCCTGATGCTGCTATTGCAAACTCCAACCCAATCTCCACCCTGATGCCTATCTTACTTCTTCCCCTTCCCCACCCCATCTCCTGCACTTTATTTTTCTCAATAGCATTCCTTATCATTGAAGGACCACATACTGACTTTTTTTATTGCGTGTCTCCATCACACTAGAATATAAACTCCAAGAAAACAGCTTTCCACTACTTAGTCCCCACCATTAAGAAAAGTGCCTAAACCAGGCACAGTGGTGCGCACACCTGTAATCCCAGCTACTCAGGAGGCTGAGGTAGGAGAACCACATGTTCCAGGACAGCCTGGGCAACACAGCCAAACCCTCCCTCAAAATAAAATGAAAAGGGCTGCAGGATGTAGCTCAGCAGTAGCATGCTTGCCAAACATGAACATGATCCTGGGTTTAATCCCCAGTATTGGGAGGGAGGATGGAAGGTGAGTGAGAGACAGTGCCTACCATGTAGGAGGCATTCCCCTTTGGTGAATCAATTACTTGTATAATATATAAAGTTCTTGAAATATGTATGGCATACAACTGGAACTTAATAGTTACTGATCACATTTTAAATGCCCATTGCTTAAAACTCTCCAACGGCTTCACTTCTCAGAGTAAAATCAAAAATCCTTACAAGGCAATACATAATCTGGCCTCCACCTTCCTCTCTGCTCCTGACCTCTTTGCCCTCACATTCTAATTTCCTCCCCATCCTTCATGACTATATTCTTAATCTAGGTTTTAAGAAACTTGGAGAAAGTCCATTAAAGAGGAAAACTAGGTGATGCATACATATTCTGCCAACCCAGGATTGTGGAACCAGCCAAATTCTCAAGTCTCTTGTCCAGTTGCCAAGCCAGTTCACTTGACTAAAGGATTAGATACTGGCCTTCAATTAGGGCATTGGCTACTATCAGTAATACAAATAGTCAGTCCATAAATGAGCAGACACTGACTATAAATTGTTCCTTTTCATAGATCTATGAACTATTTCCAGCTGATATGCTAAAGTCTTCCCTAAGTGCACAACCAATATTATTCATAATATGAAATACAGGAAAATTATTTCCTTCCTGATTATCCTACTTTGGTGTCTTCACTTTAAATTTTGAATCTGGACTGCAGGCAATTTGTTTTTGTCAGTAGTTCATTTATATTCCCAAATGTAATACTGTCAAATTATTTCACTGTAATACATTTGTTATCCTATGAGAGTTTGCAACTTTCCTGCAGTAAAAAAAAAACATTTCAACAAACCATCTGTCTGCTTTTTTACTTTAATCATTCAGTTGTAGTAATATTGCTCTAAATTCTAAATTTTTTAAAATAACATAGTATCTCACATCTTGTGATTTAATTTCAAGGCTGGAAACTTAAGCATTTCAAATTTCCAGATATTTCAGTGATCTTAAAAATATCATACATCAGAGATGAATATTTTCTTGGCAGAATATTTATTTAAACAAAATGTAAAGTAAGAACTGACTCTCCTCAAATAAGAAATGCAAGGAAAGCAAAATAAAATGAAACATTCTGAAAAACAGAACTCTGCTTACAGGCATATTTCATCAAATAAATAGTCAAATCTTATTTAATTTGAAGTATATTTCAAGGATAGAATCATCTTATAAATGGAATCCTAGTGTATTACTGAAATGACAATCCTAAATCACCTACTTAGGAATGTACTACAGATATCAGAATACAGGTATTTCTTTTGTTAACAGCTTTCTTGGAACAAATGTTAACATTTACTTAGCAAAAGATCAAGTAAACATTAAAATTGCTTAATATAAAATGACACCTTTGTAAATAAAAAGGTTGGATCCAACTAAAAATACAGCAAGCAAATATGATATCCAGATCTAGATCTAGTAAACATAAATTTCAAATAGTTAAACAATTAATAAGACAGACCAGTTACCAAAACTGAAGTTACTAGAACTCAAGGGATTTAAATCTTTGAAATTTAAAGATGATCACACATACAACAGTATCTACAGAAATCAATGGTGGCATGTATTTTCATACCTGCAACCCTGGACAGCTGATCACAATTAAAAGGAACTTGTGCTTCTTTAGAGCACACTTATAACTTCTGGACCTGTATATAATTAACTGCAAGGTGGTGGTATAATATTATACAACAGGATATCAGACTAGGTTTTCCTTCTGTACCAGACAGGTTTACTTCCATTGAATCAGTATTGCTTTGGTTTTCGTTTGTTTGTTTTTTTTTTTTTTCTTTTTTGGGTGCTGGGGATCGAACTCAGGGCCTTGTGCTTACAAGGCAAGCACTCTACCAACTGAGCTATCTCCCCAGCCCCCCTTTGTTTGTTTTTTAACTTCTGGAGATAATGGGGATTAAAACCAGGACCTTGTGCATGCTAACCACAAGCTCTTCCACTGAACTATAACCCCAACTTTCAATTTTTAACAACATTGGCCTAGACAGTAAATGTGCTGGAATATAAATGAAGTAAAAGGACCTAAAAATCAAGCAAAATTATAAGCCAAATACTTTCCTAGTCACCTTCACATATACTACACCATTAGTATTAAGAGAATGTGTGAAAAAGATATTTCTCTACATGAATATTCAGCAAATTTTCATTAATTAGCCAACCTTAAGGAAACAGAATAACTCAATAGGTGAAGGCATCAATGAGAAACACTGAGATAAAAAGAAAATAAAGCAAACTGAACAACCTGAAACCACAAAGAAATGTCAAATGAAAAAATAACATGATATGGATCCTAATTAAAATTAAAAATCAATTAAAATGGGAACAATCACACAAAAAAGTTTAGAACCTCAAGAAACACAATGACTCTTTGAAGTATGTCAAAAATAATGTATTACTATTAATAAAGTACAGATAACCTGAACCTATTTTATCTTTCTTGTAAATAAAGAATATTCAAGAACATCCTCTAAATGGGCTAATGTCACTTAGCTGCACTTCTATATGCCTTCTTTTTTTTTTTAATCTTTTTTTTTTTTTTTTTTTTTTTTTTTAGGTGCAGATGGACATACTACCTTTAGTTTATTTATTTTTATGTGGTACTGAGGATTGAACCCAGTTCCTCACACATGCTAGGCAAGCGCTCTACCACTGAACTACAACCCCAGACCCTATATACTTTCTTGAGAGATAAAGTAATAAAGTTAGAGTTGCTGTAATTGCATAAACCACAAATACATGGAATCTTTCTATTGGACTCCACTGAGAAATAGTGGTACTAAAGGCTAATGGTAATGAAGGAATTTTCAAGGCTGATATTGTAAAGTTGATAATAAATAAAATTTCAATTTAAAAATGTTAGATTTTATTATTGCAATGAAAATATACTGATATATCTAGAAAAGCATACAGCCCTTTGTGTCTAAACCAGATCTGTATATCAAAACAAATAAAAAATCCAGCTGGGGCTATATAGCTCAGTTGGTAGAGTGCTTGCCTCGCATGCACAAGGCCCTATGGTCAATCCCCAGCACCACAAAAACAACAACAACAACAGAAAAATCCGTTCCAATTTCAGCATGAAATAAAAATGCTACTTTTTAAGGAGTTTCAGAGGTACTGCACTGCTAAATAACTGTTTGCTAATCTTTTTATTGTTAAACCCAAGAGCCCTTTTACCCTTCATTCTATTTACCTTCATTTTACAACTCCTGACACAACTGACCATTTAGCTTCTTTTTTTCCTTTTTCTTTTTTCCTTTTTTTTTTTTTTTTTTAAATGCCTTCTTTTAACTTCCTAACCCTGAGTACTGGCTCTTTCCTAGTTCTTCCATTCAAGTTACACGGGTTTTATCTAGACTATTTTACCTTCTAGCAAGTTCTCCCTGGTGAGTCCATCCATTCCATGCTTTAATTTTCACCTGCTATCCTAAATTTCAAGATCTAAATCTCCATTTCATTTGAACTTGCACTTTCTTTTGCAACTCTCCTAATTTCAACATTATTTTCCTCCATGTGAAAAAGTCTTCTTAGCTTTAGTATCTAAAATATCACCCTCAGTGAAACTTTCCCCAATTTTTTCATAGTTAGTTAATATTCTAGTTTAGAAATCATCTCCAAGTGCACCATCTTACAAGAACTTCACTAAATAGGTAAGTATTATCAGACCCTTTCTAGAAACAAGGAAACTAGCCTGAGGAAATGAAGCAAACTGAACAAGGAAACACTACTACAAGTAGAAAACATTAACTTAAATCGAGGCCTTCTGACTCTAGTTCCAGTACCCTACTACAACAAGATGCTCTCAAAAGAAAAGATTTATTACAATAAAATTTATAAAATTGGACACAATGGCATTAGGTGCATTACACATTTATATTCATTGTATTTTCCTGTTGAATTGAGGGGCAGAGGAAAGCTGGATAATGAGTACCAAAACACAGCAGGTAAGCGGTATAAATTCTAGTGTTCCACAGCATGGTGAGCTGATTACAGTTCACAATAAACTATTATATAATTTATGAATAACTAGAAGAGAGAAGCTTGATGACTCTAAACATAAAAAAATGATAAGGAGATGGAAGTGCTAATTAACTGATGTGATCAGTACATAATGTGTTGAAATATCACACTGTACCCCATATGTAAATTATTACATATTAATCAAAAATTTTTAAATAATGAACTTTAAAAATGAGTTAAATAAAAAAGAGAAATTCAATAATTTTATTATTGCTAAAAAAACTAATCTGTTTCTTTCCAGAAATTATTTCCTAATTAAATGTTTAATTCACAAAGAATTAAAATTATTTTTTAAATTATACACATACCCCAAATGGCTTAAGATAAGAGGTTCTTTTTTAAGACAGAGAAGGAAAATAACTTAGGAAAAACTAAAAGGAATAAAAGTTTAGAACATTCTAAAAAGAAAGGAATATGAAAAGTAAGTTCATCACATTTAAATTGAAGAAATTTAAAAACCTGAAGCCAATAGCCTAACACATTTAAAATGATGAAATAAACCAATAAGATTATTATTTACTATTACATGGAATTGACTAACCAATAAATGATGTATGGGATCCACTTTCATAAAATCATTTAATTCTCCCTAATTCTGTTTTTTTTTTAAGGTGGGAGAAGATAAATAAAACTGATAAATCCAGAAAACAAAAGTCAGCTGGGCACAGTGACACATGCCTGTAAAACCCAGCATCTCAGGAGGCTGAGGCAGGAGGATTGCAAGTTCAAAGCCAGACTTAGCAACTCAGCAAGGCCCTAAGTAACTTGGCAAGACCCTGTCTCCAAATAAAAAATTTTAAAAAGGGCTGAGGATGTGGCTCAGTAGTTAAGCACCCCAGGTACAATCCTTGGTACCCACCCACCGCCCCACCCCCTCCCCCAAAAAAGAAATCAGTAATACTGTGACTAGGAAGTGACCAGGTATGGTTGACATGATTAGCGAAGGAACAGAATACAGCGCTCAAGGACATGAGGTCAAAGAGCACAGCAATGGAGGGAATTGGGGAGTGGGAACATCCATATATTGCAGCCATTGTGGAAAAGCCTTGTTCAGAACATTCAACAATGGTGGCTGAACACAGGAGAGATGAATTTAATAAGAAGCAAGACATCTGTATGGTCTCAAAATATCTTCCCATAAGGAGACTTGGGGAAAAATAGTAATGATACAGTAGAAACATTGGATAAGTCCTTGACTGGGAAAATTAACAACATGAAGATAGGTATCCTCTGTCTTCAGCTGTAGTAGTTTGAAGACAAACCACCTGTGGTAGAATTTCAGCCAGAGGCATACAACCCAAATCTAAACATGAGGAAGCACCAGCAAACCCAAATTGATTCGCATGCTATAAAATAATAGGCTTGTATTCTTTAAACATGTCAAGATCATGAGAGACACAGAAAGGCTAAGGAAATAGTCCACATTAAGGGAGATTAAGAGCTTGACAACGAATGAGATGGTATATGATTCTGGACTGGATCCTATACCAAAGGGAAAAAAAAGCTATTGGGAGAAATGACAAAATTGGATTACATAGTACAGTTTGTAAACCAATGTTAAATTTCCCGAATATATTAGTACCATGGGTGTGTGAGAATATTTTTGTTCTTAAAAAAATACATTGTAAAGTTCTAATGGTAAAGAGACATGAAATACAACTCTGCAATGATTCAGAAGACAATAATAAGAATGTAAGTGTTTGTATGCATGTACTGGGAAAAAGAGAGGAAGGAAGGGAGAAATTGAAAGCAGTGTAGCAACCTTTTAAAATCTGGTGAATCTCCTTGAAGGGTAGTTTTCCAGTACTACAGTTGCAACTTTTTTAAAAACTTGAAACTATTTCAATGTAATACATTAAAAATTAGAACAAATAAAGCAGTTTTTCTTATATGTTCTGTCATTTGATTTTTGAAAGGGAAGTAGTATCATAATTTTATAAATGAGGGTATGTATATTCAAGAGAGATAAAGAATCACTTCCAGAACAGGAATCTTCTTGTTTCTTGTACAACTCCATTAGATTGCAGCTCAATGGTCAAAATGTTTCTAATTCCTGGAAGATTAAGGTTATACAGCTATGGTAAGTTTTAAACCTTTAGAGATTATATGCATTCCATAAATTTCAAGTAGTTAGTAGCATCTCCAAGCACTTTAGAGAATAGACTTAGATTAGAATGTCTGTGTTCAAATTCAGGAAGCTCTGTGATCTTGGACAAATTAACCATTGTGCTCCAATTTCCTCACGTATAAAGTGAAATGAGAGAAGTATCTGGTAACCACTCATAGGTTGTTAAAAAGATTGAAGAGCTAGGATGTAGCTCAGTGGCAGGGCACATGCATGTGCAAGTCCCTGGATTCAATATCCAGCACCACAAAAGAAAAAAGATTGAATATGATAATAAATGTTCAGAGGTGTGCACAACAAGCACTCAATAAATGTCAGCTCTTTTTATTTCAAATCTAACCTCAAGAACCCTGGTCAAAGCCATGCATCTTTTCAAATCAGGCCCAAATCTGATAAAATCTAAAAGAAAAACATCTGAGATGTTGACAAACCACAAAAGTAAATAAATTATAAGCAAATCACATGCAAAATAGATCAATGCAGATTGATAGGCTAATTCAACAGCTAAAACATTTTGTTACTAGAAATATAGACTTATAATAAGCTCCCTGTTAGATTAATTGCTAATCAATCATCTAAATGCACAGAAAGAAAAATGAAATGAGTTTTATTACTTTTAAACTTTTCTAAACTAGGAATAATGTAAAGAAAAAGACTGAATTTTACATACTTGCATAATAAGATTTCAATCATCTTAATGCAGTCAAAATTTAATTCCAGTTTCAATTGCCAGCACTTCCCAGAGTACCTTTAGTTAAAATTTAAGTTAAATTTTAATTATACCCTTCTGCCGCCTGCAAAGCTACCAGCACAGCTGCTTTACCTTAATTTAGCATTCCAGTGACAACCGACTATGTGACCATATTGTTGAGTACTGAGAGATTAAAAATAAGAAAAAAGTAAGAGTGATTACAATAAGATCTAAACAAATTTAGGATTTTGAAAGTTTAAACCCACTCCGTTCCTAAATTTAAAAATGGGGAAGGGAGGTTCACTTCTGGGTGGTGCTTAAAATAAACTCTTAACTAAATTTTTACAGAACTAAGTGAACACTGTTTAGTGTTCTTTCGCAAAATTTACATTTTTTAATTTACGATGTGTTCATTATAACAGTCTTTTTAATCATCCTCTACTCATAATCTTATTTTGTTCTGGATTAGAGTTTTTCATTTGTAGTGCAAAAGATATTACCTAAGAATACGAACGGAGGCCTTAATCAGTTTGTACATTCATAAAGAGCCTAAAACCACCTCTTTGCCCCTTACATTCCAGGGTCACGGAATAGTTTCTCATAAGCAATACTCACACTCACACTCTCAGTCACCCAAACACTCTCTTCGCCCTAAATAAGCGATTTTTCTCCATCTCAGATCCTACAGACATTAAATTAACTAGAAGTGTATGTTCAAAATTCAGACTCATGACCCAGAGAGGACCAACTCAGCGGTTCTAGGGGTGTGACCTACGCTCACCAACTGGTTCTTTCTTCACTGAAGTTTGAAAACTAGCAGAGACGCCTATACCCACGCACCCCAATCGCCCCAACATCTCCCACCACCCCAACTGACCCAACCCCACCCACCAACAGGAAACAATCCCGACCCAGACTCGGGGAGACCCCGGCTCTCTCCTGGCAGCCAGGGCCAGGCGCCCGCTCCTCCAGGGTCCTGGGCTCCTCCACCCTTCCCCTCTACCCAAACCTTTCTCCTCACTTCTTCAAATCGCTGCTAAAGAGGCCAAAGGCGCCGGAGGGGGAAATGGTCGAGGTCGCCTCCTGACCCAGCTCCGCCGTTTCCCCTCCTCCGGACTGCTCAGTGTACGCAAAACTGTTGCTGGACATTGCCGCGGTGCTGGCGGGGGTCGGGTTGGTCCTGCCGGGGGTTCTCTCCGAAGGGCTCCAGTCCCGAGGACACGGAACAAAACTAGTTCTCGCGCGGAGGGGCGCGCGCAGGCGCTTCCGGGCTCGTCACGGCACCGGGAGCCGCCGGGCGGTCCACCCCCTGCGCATGCCCAGAGTGCGAGCCGGCCAGAGCCCACCGCGGGCCGCTCCGGGCCTGCCGGGACTTCCTTTCCCGGGTTTTAGAGGTAGCCGAGAGGCTGGGTCCGGGTTTCGGCCAGGCCGGCTTGACTAGCGGCTCTTAAGTAAGTTTTATTGAATATGGAGATCCCGAGTCTGCACGGCTCTTTGCTTGACTGCTGCCCTACACCAATTGCTTTCAGATTTCTCCTGAAACACCAGATCAACTTTCCTAAACCCATCACGGTTACTTTTCCTTTTGGTGCCTCTCCCTCTAGCCAGAGTTGCCTCCCTGTCACACACGCCCCGCGCAACCTTTAGGCTAGACTTTAAGGAGACCCCTCCCGACCGTGGCTTCAAGGCTCCGCAGAGAAGCCACCATCCGGGTGAAAGCTTTGACACGAGAATCCTGGCACAAGCAATTCCCATCGGGAACTCACAGGGTGCGTCCTACCAGCTTCAAGCTACCAAGAATTAACAGAGCCACCTCTCACTCCCGGAGTAGCTCCTGTCCTCGGGGCGCCTCTGTCTAGGGAGCCCCGCGGGAATGGTTGCTCTACCCGGAGCTGCCTTCCCTTGGGGACCGGCTCCTGAAGAAGCAAATTTGCAGATGTGCTTGCTCCCAGCCTTCCGGTGGATTTCAGCTCGTGCCCCCTTCTCCTTTGCCTGTGGCCGGGTGCGTCGGGGAGGCTGTGGGGGGTGTTCTAGAGCAGAGTGTGGTCCTCAGTTCTGCAGAAGGCGGACGCTGCTACTGGGGAACTTCGGCACCATTGTGGCTGTAGGTGGAAGAGGAGGGAACGTCCTCCAAACTCTACAGTCTGGTCAAAGTTTTGCGCATTTTTTATTTTAAATCAGTTGTTAAAATACTTTGTCCATATGGATGATATTGACAATTTTATAGAATTTCACCTACGGCTGATTGATGATGATAATGACAGATAACTATATATTATATATGTGTTAGATGTAATATATATAATATATAAAATATAAAGGCCTGAGGATGCAACTCAGGGGTAAAGTCCTCCTGGGTTCAACCTCCAGTCACCCAAAAAAGTAACTCCATGTACTGAGGTGTAGTATTCCCATCTCTCCAGAATTTAAAAATCTGTTGTATATCCATAAAGCTTTAGGACGGAAAAAAAATAAAAATAAAAATTAAAAAAGCAGTGTTTACAACCAGAAGAAACATTAGTTCTAAAAGAACCAAAGGACTACTTACTACTCCATACCTCTCACCAGGTTAAAACCACATTTTTCTGTTTCCTACCAGATGTATAGTTTCTCCTGATTATTGTCAAATGAACTACATCTTTTCAAAAAAAAGATATTTTTTCCTAGCACTTTTTTTTAATTCATTTTTATTGTAAACAAATGGGATACATCTTGTTTCTCTGTTTGTACATGAAGTAGAGGCATACCATTTGTGTAATCATACATTTACATAGGGTAATAGTTTTCGATTCATTCTGCTATTTTTTCTTCCCTCCCACCCCTCCCACCCCTCTTATCCCTCTATAGAGTCCCTCCTTCCTCCATTCTTGCCCCCCTCTTACCCCCCATTATGTGTCATCATCTGCTTATCAGCGAGATCATTTGTCCTTTGGTATTTTGAGATTGACTTAGCTCACTTAGCATGATATTCTCCAATTTCATCCATTTGCCTGCAAATGCCATAATTTTATCATTCTTTATAGCTAAGTAATAGTCCATTGTATATATAAACCACAATTTCTTTATCCATTCATCCGTGGAAGGGCATCTAGGTGGTTCCACAATCTGGCTATTGTGAACTGAGCAGCTATGAACATTGTTGTGGCTGTATCTCTGTAGTATGCTGATTTTAAGTCCTTTGGGTATAGGCCAAGGAGTGGGATAGCTGGGTCAAATGGTGGGTCCATTCCAAGTTTTCTAAGGAATCTCCATACTGCTTTCCAGAGTGGCTGCACTAATTTGCAACCCCACCAGCAATGTATGAGTGTACCTTTTTCCCCACATCCTCGCCAACACCTATTGTTGCTTGTATTCTTGATAATCACCATTCTAATTGGGGTGAGATGGAATCTTAGGGTAGTTTTGATTTGCATTTCTCTTATTACTAAAGATGTTGAACATTTTTTCATGTATCTGTTGATTGCTTGTAGATCTTCTGTGAAGTGTCTGTTCATTTCCTTAGCCCATTTGTTGATTAGGTTATTTGTATTCTTGGAGTAGAGTTTTTTGAGTTCTTTATATCTTCGGGAAATTAGTACTCTATCTGAAGTATGAGTGACAAAGATTTTCTCCCACTCTGTAGGCTCTCTCGTCACATTGCTGATAGTTTCCTTTGCTGAGAGAAAGCTATTTAGTTTGAATCTATTCCAGTTATTGATTCTTGCTTTTATTTCTTGTGCTATGGGAGTCCTGTTAAGGAAATCTGATCCTAAGCTGAAGTGTTGAAGATTTGGACCTACTTTTTCTTCTATAAGATGCAGGGTCTCTGGTCTGATTTCAAGGTCCTTGATCCATTTTGAGTTGAGTTTTGTGCGGGGTGAGAGATAGGGGTTTGGTTTCATTCTGTTGCATATGGATTTCCAGTTTTCCCAGCACATTTGATGAAGAGGCTATCTTTCTCCATTGCATATTTTGGCACCTTTTTCTAGTATAATAAAATTGTATTTATTTGGGTTTGTGTCCATGTCCTCTATTCTGTACCGTTGATCTACATGTCTATTTTGGTGCCAATACCATGCCGTTTTTGTTACTATTGCTTTGTTGAAGTTCTGGTATTGTGATACCCCCTGCTTCACTTTTCCTGCTAAGGATTGTTTTCCTAGCACTTAACGAGACCTTCATTGAATTTTCTGATTTCAGTTTCTGTTCTTCTAAACCATCATGACAATAAGTATTAAGTTTGGAATACATATTTTTGAACTTTTTTTCTAAGCATAAAAATTCAAATTATGTGTGTGTGTATTTTTCTGAGTATCAGTTAAAATTTTAATACCATTCTTCCTCTTACTTTTTTATCTTAATATACTGTGAAACTCTTTCCATATCAATATATGGTTACCTCATAGCCAGACTTGGTGGTACTGATACTGTTGTGCCCAAAGGCTCGAGACCCCGCAAAGACCACCAGAGACCACGATCAATGCAAGCAACAAAGAGTCATTTATTAGCAAGCTCGAACCTGGTCCTCTGCGTCCTCGAAAACTGGTGACGCTGAGGCCCCGAGCCCTCCTTAGCAGGGTTTATATAATGAAAGGCAAGCAGTTATACAGTGTTCTTCCTAATTGGTTAACATATACAATTGTAAAGCATGTTATCTTAAGTTCTGAGTCACCCTGACCTCCGAGAGGAGGGTTGTCGTTAGCAAGGTTTGCTCTTGGGTCAGCCCCCCTGGCTTTCACAGATAAGATGAGAGACGGAAAATTCTTTACCACTTTCAGGAGGCTGGAGGCAGTTTGGGGAAGTCTGGGTTTATACAGGTGCGGGCTCCCTCTATCTTTCATTCCCCCCTCTCCAAGAGCATTTAGAGAGCCAATCTTGGGTCTCTATTGTTTTAACTCTCGCTGCTGCTTCACGGACTGATATTGGGCCCTTAGCACCATTAGCTGTACTGTATTTATTCTATCCTTAACAAAAGCAATTAACTTATTGATTATACAAGGTCCTCTAGTTAAGCTAGTAGCAACAATAATATGGGTCCCACTATAGGGGACACCAGAGTAGTTAACCAAGGGGAAAAATTGAACCAGGATTCAAACCAGCTCTGACTAGCTTCCTGTTCTTTCTTTCTGTTTGCTAGTCCTTCTCTGACTTTTGCCATGTATTCCCTCACTACTCCAGAATGATTAGCATAAAACTAACATTTTTCTCCCAGGGTTGCACATAGACCTCCTTGCTTACAGTCTTTAAAGGCAGGTAAATTTGGTAATTAATGAGCTTAGGAGATCCTTAACATTTTATTCTCCCGGGGCAGTCTCCAACTTCCAGAGGCAGATGGCCTTCATGGCCTTCATTTCCTCAATTTGACCCGATTCCATATTTCTATACTAACTGCCTGTCCCCAATTCTTACTTCATTTACCCCTCTAATACTAGGAACTCCTTCACTGCTGTAGGGAAAATGGGCAATGACCAATCTGGCTTCTTCGAGCTGGAAGTGGGCAGCGTGGGGCAAGCAGTTTGGAGTTCCCTTTTTAGAAATCGGGTCAACTGAGGGGTCCAAGGTAGAAGTCTGGTTGGGGAAGAGCAGGCTGTAAAGGCATCTGGGGTTGGGTGCTTCTATGAGAGAAGAACAAAAAGACATGAGTAATGAAATGAGATTGATACAATATAAATGTTGTGGAATCTGGAACATGCCAATGAATATCAGAAAGATGACATAAGTCAATAATTCCTCACCAGGGGTTGGAAGAACTGAGAAGTTGTTCCCATAACAAGGCCTAGCAAAGGCTGGAGGGGACAAGGCCTTTATTTGGGGACTTTAACATTGTCCAGGTTATCAGGAATGTAAACACAATATTTAACTCTTAATGTCATTGAGGTCCCCAGAAAATATAGTTAAGCTACTTAATGTCATCTGATTTTTATACAATATCCCTTTATTGGTATAGCCTGTGTTAAGTAGAGATCTCTATATTTCTGTTACTTAGGGCTAGATAATCATACTAGCAAACATAGGTAAAGCCTACCTGTGACTGTAGGCCTTAAACTGACTAAAATCTCTGGCAGTTTCCTTTGATAGTTATCAGGCACATTTGCCTAAGAATCTTTCTTTTGTAGCTTCCACTCTTAATTTTAGGGGGTTAACACAAGGATATATCTTAAGTTACTTTTAACTATTATTTCTTTTAAATGCCCAAGAATGGCTATATTTTGGTTTTAACTGTTTTGCTGGGTGTCCAAGATCAAGCTGGTCAAATTGACCTGGTTCCTGTCTTGTTAAAGAGTCAGCTGAGTTTCCACAGGGGTCACTCATAGAGAACTTAAGAGCAGTTTCTTAGCTCCATTAGTGCCATTGGTTAGGCAGGGTCTTCTCGATGAGGTGGCTTTCCTTGAAAGCATTAGGGGTGTCTCCCTTTTTCCATGACCCTCCTCTGCAGCAGATGCACTGAGTGATTTTCATCCTCTAGTCTCAACAATCTCCTTGATCAGGAGGTTGTGTGACCCAGAGTTGCAGCGCTCCTTAGAGAAGTTCTCTTATTCCCTGGGTTCAGGCTGACTTTGAGGGCAAGATACTGTTTTTGTTTTGTTTTGTTTTGTTTTTCTCTTGGCCTCTATATTTAATTCCAATTTCTAAGTTTGATCTTAATCATCCAGCAAGCCAGTCTCACCAGTCATAAAGTAAGAGTACTGGGCTTTAACTTTAATGTCCATAACTTTACAGTCATTTACCCTTTTATTAAAGTACTACCACATACTATTTGTTTTGAAGGTGATGGCCTATTATCACAAGTTACCTTGGTTGTATGTTCTGGAAGCAGCTACTTCTGCAAAACAGTAAAAGGCAACAGTTTTACAAAATGAAATTAGCGAGAGTAAAAACATATTAACTTGTATAATAGTTATCTTGAATTTTGGCTGAGTTCTACATTATATACCCTGTTTGAGATCACAGTAATCTTTACAACAAACATCAAACTTTTGAGCACAACTTTAAATGAGTTAAAGTCTGGCTTACTTTGGAGTCATTCTAACATGTAGCAGGGTGAGGCAGAGCCTTATCTCAGGTAAGGCAGGGCTCTTCACAAATCTTAAGTAAAATGTTCTAATCCTAAAGCTAATTTTTGCCCCTTTTGCCATGACCAGCATGACCAAATTTTCAAGTTCAGTGGGGGTCAAAGGAGTATTAGAAAATAAAGGTTTATAAACACAGATTTTGAAAATTAAGCTGAGATCAGATGGAGCTCTGTTCTCTGATGGAAATGCAGACCTAAACAGTTATGTTAGCAATCTTTATACATGTCTTATTATTAGGTTAAAGACTATGTACGCATTATTCTTTGTTTTCGGAGAGTTACAGAGACTAGAACATCTACATAACTTTTTCCCACAACTGCAAAGTGCAATGTTAGGAATTCTGTGTAGCTCTCAAAGAAGTCCACTGTCCAAAGTTACTGTAAGGTGGGCAGGAACTAGAGAAGGGAACTGATGAAACACTGGTTATCTAGCAAAACAATTTCTTTCTGTCCAAGAGCTATGTGCCTGAGATCAATGTAAGAGCTGATAGGACTCCTGTACAGAGCCTCCCCAGGGAGGCTACTGCCACAGCAGTTAGGCATCTTGTGCTCCTACACAGGAACACTCCCAGGCACCAGGCATGCTATAGTCATGAAGTCAGGGACCCCAATCTCAGTCATTGTTGTTCCATTTTTGCTATTGCGCATTACACTCTTTCTTAAATGTCATTTTAAGAAATTTACACATATTGATTCCTGAGTCCATATGAACATTAGTTAACACAGTCTAACATTATATCCAAAACAGGAATCAATCAAAGAAAGGCTGAGAGAACTTTTAACTTTTCTTTTGTGTAGCAAAATGCTTTCACCTTCTACAATATGAACCTTTAAACAAATCAGGCTGTCGCTAACTCTTAGATATACATTTACATTTAAATTTTTATCTCAGTGAAATAAGTAACCAATTTTACATATATACCTTACTGATAATATGTCCCATAATAGAATATTAAATGATAGAAATAAATCCCCAATAAAATGTACTCTTTAAGTTTAATATTACCAGTACAGACAAGTTTATTCTGGAGAATAGCAGCTTGACAAATTTCCTGCTTTAAAAACTTGTATACCTGGAAAATATGAATACATTTAAAATACAAGGAGTGACCATTTCACAATTACCTTGACACTTTAATCTTACTAAATTCAGTTTTTAAAGAAAAATTTAGACTCTGTAACATAGTGCAATACTCTTAACAGTTGTTTAACCATAATTGTATAAACCCCAATTTTTAAGACTAATTGTTTTAAAGAATAAAACTTAATAGACACAAAGTTAAGAGTAAATTAGTGTTTCTAAGAAATCCTTGTTATTTTACCATGTCATTTTACCATATAGATTAAACTTTGGCTTATATCAGAACATTAGTATTTCACCTTAGGAAAAACCTTAAATAGCTTTAGCTGTCTCACATACATACAACCAACTTAGTTACACACAGACTTGTTGAAACTTGCCCTTTACTTACACACAGACTTTCTTAGCACTTACTTAGACCCTCATGTATTCCATCACACAAGCACTTTCTTACCCAGAAATATTTTCTTTTCCTTTTTATTAAATATATTTCCATACCCAGAACCTTTTATTTTCTCTTCCTATCTGTTGACCCCTTTTTGTCCACATTCTGAAACAACTCTTATGAAATTTTTGAATTTAGACAAATTACTCCAATTTAACAAGATAAAATACTTTGTGGTTTATAGTACTCTAACTGAAACACAGTGAAAGGGGAGATGGTAACTCTAAATCCAAATCTAAGAGCTCCTTGGAGCTTTGCAGAACTGAAGGGGGAGCAGGGGGAAGTGGTAAGGGAGCAGATGGAATGCTCACCCTCTGGCTTGAGGTTTTATCTGTTAGAACATAACTCTTAATAACCTTGTTTTTAGTAATGACACAAAGCGATTTTAAACACTTTTTAATTTACCAACCTATGAAACCACCAATAATGTTTAAGTATGTTACTCCATGGAATTTAAGGAGTTAAAAGTACTTGATGTCATTTAACAACTAGCATTTTAACTTTGCAAATTAATCAGATGTCACTAACAAACACATTTGAGTAATCCCATACATGTTAACTCTAATTCACTTATTCTGTAAAAACCAAGATATCAGACAAGTGTCCTGAACAGTATTTGCTGTCTCTTTCCTGTTGAAGAAAAGTCCTAGAAACAATTGATATTAGACATTGTTTAACATCAACATTCCATTAGCCTGACCACCTAGAGACTTGTGAGTTATTTCTAAAGACATTTTACTTTTATTAGTTTACCCAATTTAAATCGAACCCTTTTAAATCACGTGAATAAAAGTATTTGGATCCATTTTTAAATTTTAATTTTAGGAGCGCTCAGTTTTGATACAGACAAAACATGACATTAGCATGACATATAAATAATACAAAATCAAAGGCCTTGTAACTTTATAGGTGAATCTCCATTGCAATGTAACAGATGTTCAAAAAATCTAGTTGAATAAAAAATAGAACTGATCAAAAAGAAAAAAATCATTAACCTAGGTATGCAGGATCAAAATTATGAGCTCAAAAATACAGCATTAGAGAAAAACAAAACAAAACAAGAATCCTAGAGAATGAGTTAGTTCTGTGTAGCAGCCCAGGAATTTAAAACGGACACCTTTTTTTTTTTTCTTTTCTTCAGGTTACCCCCCTTTCCCGCTGAGACTGCTGCAGTTTACATTCCAATGCAGGCTTCAGCAAGGCCAGGCAGGGAGGAGGGGGGATCACCTAGGACTTTTTAACCCTTTTTCTTCCTGGTTGAGAAATCAGGTTAGGTTTGAATGCAGAAAATCACAAAACATTATTTCTTACTACTTTTGAGGAATGGAGCTGCTTAGCTCTCTGCCTAGGGGGATTGGAGTAAACAAATCTCTCAGGAACAAGGAGAAGGACTGTAAAGTACCCTGCAATGAGTATCCCTAAGCCTAAGATCGGATTAACACAATGAAGAATTTAATATGAGACAAGAGTAATGACCATATGGTACAATACACAGACAGACAGACATATAGCGCGCTAAATCAGAAATTGACTAGCTGGTATTTTGTCAACAAAAACAAACAATTTCCGATTGTGACAAAGAGTTGCCCAGATGCAACACAATGCCCAGATGGGACAAAGAATTACCCAGATGGGACAAAGAATTATCCAGATGCGACAGAGTCGCCCAGATGCAGCACAGATGCTGCCCAGATGTGACAGAGTCACCAGATACGACAGAGTCGCCCGATGGGTCGAGGGGACGTCTCCCAAGACCCTGCTGGGGTCCTATAGCGCATCCGTCCGCCAGGACTATGCCAGCCCAGAACCAGAACCTGCAGGCAATCCAGACCAGAAAACGCACGGCAATGCCTTACTCACTGGCCGAAGGTGTCACTTATGACTCTATGATCAGGTGTCTGGGTGGGCTTGGGGCATCCCAGGCGAGCCCCCATATGTTGTGCCCAAAGGCTCGAGACCCCGCAAAGACCACCAGAGACCACGATCAATGCAAGCAACAAAGAGTCATTTATTAGCAAGCTCGAACCTGGTCCTCTGCATCCTCGAAAACCGGTGACGCTAAGAGGCCCCAAGCCCTCGTTAGCAGGGTTTATATAATGAAAGGCAAGCAGTTATACAGTGTTCTTCCTAATTGGCTAACATATACAATTGTAAAGCATGTTATCTTAAGTTCTGAGTCACCCTGACCTCCGAGAGGAGGGTTGTCGTTAGCAAGGTTTGCTCTTGGGTCAGCCCCCCTGGCCTTCACAGATAAGATGAGAGACGGAAAATTCTTTACCACTTTCAGGAGGCTGGGGGCAGTTTGGGGAAGTCTGGGTTTATACAGGTGCGGGCTCCCTCTATCTTTCAATACCACAGTTTAAGGTGACGAGTCCTGCTTCCTCAGGTGTTGAAGCATAACGCCAGAGAAGCTCGTGTAGTGTAGAAAGTAAGAAGCTTTATTAAAGAAAAGTAAAAGCAGACTTCTGGGTGGAAGAAGGGGACCCAAAGGCCCAGTTTTGCATAAAGTGAGAAGCAATGGGCAGGGGGAGGGCCAAGGTGATTCAGGCAGGTAAGGGCCCAGGGGGCATTAATTAGCATCTCCTTGTCTGTAGTCCCTGACAAGGGCAGGTAAATTTGGTTATCAATGGACTCTGCAGGTCCTTGACATTCCATTCTCCCAGGGTGGTCTCCAACTTCCAGAGGCAGATGGCTTTCCTGGCCCCCATTTCCTCCATCTGACCTGATCCCCTATTTCTACACTAACTGCCTGTCCCCAATTCTGGCTTCAATACTTGCCTCCACCAAGCACTCAAGAGACTGAGGCAGGAGGATTGCAAGTTTGAGGTCAGCCTCGGCAACTTAGCAAGACCTGTCTCAAAATAAAATAAAAAGTACTGTGGATGTAGCGCAGTGATACAGTGACCCTGAGTTCAGTCCCCAATCCCACCTTCCCCCTCCCCCACCACCAACAACAAAAAGAATATGGTTACTTCATTGTTTTTAAAATCTATATAGGATTTCATTTTATAGTGACAAAGATGCTTTGCTTGGTAAAACTTTAGTGAAGATTTTGAGCCTTCTCCTAAGCCCATGTGTGCACTTCCTTGTAGAATCCAGTTGTACAAGGAATCATTAAATGCTATTGCCAAGGGATTTAGCAAGAATCCTTCATACCTCCATTTAATCAATATCTGATAAAATGTTTTCACTCCCCAGTTTTGGTATCTGATCATACTGTCATGCCATCAGCAGGAATCCTGTTAGGTTGGTTCAGCCAGATTTCATTCCTAGACTTAATGTCTCCCTTTGGCAATTTTTAAACACTAACCCCCTGCTCCTTGACTATAAATGTCTGGTGTATTCAGAATGGACCCCCATATTAGGATTTTTTTCTCCCCATTACAATAGTACTGCATAAAAGTTTTCTACATCACTTTTACTTTTATATGCCTCTGGTTTTCTTTATTTATAAGTGCACTTTATTTATTCAATAGCCTATCAACAAACTATTAGAGATTATTCCCAATTTTGGATTATTATAACAATTTTACCAGTGCATATCGTTGTACCCTCACATCAAAGTTTTCATAAATTATAATCCCAGAAGTCCAACAGCTAGATAGAATCACATGTACACTTAAATATTTTGATAAAAGTTAGGCCAGGACACATGCTTCTAGTCCCAGATACTCAGGATCCTTGACCTCAGGAGTTAGAGGCCAACCTTGGCAACATAGATAAACCTCATTTCAAAAAACAATTGTTCTTTTTTGACAGATACTGCCAAATTTCTAACCTAGAAACAGTATACCAATTATGTGCCCAATATTCCTTTGTCTCACCATACTCTTTCCTGCAATGTATATTATAAATCCTTTTCTTGTTCGCTAATTTGTTTGGGAAAAACAATAATGAAATCTTCATCATTTTCATTATTGTTTAAACTTGCATCTCATTATAACAGGCAGACAATACAATTCATTTGTTTAAATAGGAAAATTTTGAGACTAACAGGTGACACTGGTGGTAAATTTTCTGAGAAACATATGCAAACTATATAAACTAGAACTTTCCCAGGGAAACAGAGATATATGGTTAACCTAAATATGTTGTGTAAGGGGAAAAAATGCAGCTCAACTTGGGACCCACGGCGGTAGCCGCCGCTGCGGGATCCTGCTCGCTGGCTTGTCTCAGTTGTGGCTCACCAATAGCTCCCAGAAAAAATGCTCCACAGACACGAGGTCTCACACAGGAGACTTTATTTATGCGGACGATTAACATGTCCACTCAGGTCGAAAAGAAGGGGAAAAAGAGAAAGATGGCGTGTGGCTTCTCCCAGATATTGGAATCTCGCGGGTTAGAAGGAACCAATAGCGGAGGAGAATTCTTGCAAGCTGACTGATGAACCAATAGCATGTTAGGACCTAACGTGGGAAGCAGGAAAATGGTGACAGCGTAAGCCGGAAATTCCTATAATGTAAGAGGCGGGTGGAGCGCAGATTGACAAGTGGTTGAGAGGCGGGCAAAATGGATGTACCTGATGGGAGTGGGGGCAGCTTTATACATTACATATTGGAGTTAAAATAAGCATATATTAAATGACCATCTGATTTTTTCTTTTATTAATTATGCGAACTTGGCATTCACTTATTTTTAAGTGGATAATTTATCTTTTGTGTGGGCACTTTACAGAGAGTAAATGTTAACTATATTATTTTCCAGGAGAGAATAAGTTTTAAAAAAATTGATTTGAGGCTAAGGCAGGAGGATCACAAGTTCAAAGTCAGCCTCAGCAACAGTGAGGTGCTAAACAACTCAATGAGACCCTATCTCTAAATAAAATACAAAATAGGGGTGGGGATGTGGTTCAGTGGTTGAGTCCCCCTAAACTCAATCCCCAGTGAAAAAAAGTAGTGGAAACCCAGGCACTGTGCCATGCAGTTGAATGCAACTACTCCAGAGGCTAAGATATGAGGATTACAAGTTGGAAGCAGCCTCAGCAACTTCTATTTTTATTTTTATTTTATTTAGAGAACCTGTCTTAAAAGAAAAAATATAAAGGGCTAAGGATGTAGTTTAGTAACAGAGCTCCCCTGGACTCCGTCTCTGGTAATAGGGTGGGCAGAGAAGGTAAGAGGAAATCAAAAAGATTAAATAACTATAGAAAGTAATTGGAAAAGTAAAAAAAATCTACCATCAAAAAGGTAATAGACTGATACAGTTCTACAGGATCTTTAATCAGTTTTCTATTTTTCTTGTTTTAAACTACTACTGAATTTTTTAAGAAGAAAAAGACAAGTACTGCCCAATATATTTTCCAAGATTAGCATTACTGATGTACTAAGTTTTTTAATTCAAAAAAGAATATACTATCTAAATTCTAAACTAATATTAATTGGAAAACACAATAACCCAATAAGTTTTATTATATGATAAAATGATTTTTTAACATTAAGAAACCCACAAGCTGGGCACCATGGCACAAGTCTGTAATCCCAGTGGCTCAGATGGCTGAGGCAGAAGGATTGCAAGTTCAAAGCAAGGTCCTAAGCAACTTAGTGAGACCCTCTCTCTAAATAAACATATCTAAAATGGGTTGGGGATGTGGCTCAGTGGTTAAATGCCCCTGGGTTCAATCCCCAGTACCAAAAAATTAAAAAAGAAAGAAAAGAAAAAGAAATCCACAATACCTATAAAATAGAAATTGAAAATGTGTTTATTAATATTTTACCAGCACTTCTGATTTTAAAAAATAAAAATGTAGAAAGAAAAGTAAATATAACAATCCCTCAGGATCCTTGGGTTATTGTTCCAGGACTCTCAAGGATATCAATATTTGCTATTGCTCAAGTTCCTTACATAAAATGGCACAATATTTGCATAGAAGCTATGTATATCCTCCCATATGCTTTAAATCATCTCTAAATTACATATGATACTTAATACATGTTAAATGTTAAATAAATAGTTGTTATACTATCTTGTTTATAGAAAAAGGACAAGAGAAAAGTAAACATGTTCACTACAGACAAATATTTTTCTTTGAATATTTTCTGTTTATGGTTGATTTAATATGGAGATCTGGAACCCATGGATTTGAAGGGACAATTATATTCTTACCATTATTATGTATATATAAACAGGTAGATGAATGGATTATGTGACAATACTGCCACAAAATACCCAACGTAAAATGCACAACATATTTTATCAAGTTTGTTGTGAAACATCAAAGACATTCCAACTAAAGTCTGAAAAAGGACCAAAATGCCTATTGACACCATTACCATTTAATATTGTTCTATACTTCCAGCTAATGCAATCAGACAAGAAAAAGAAATTAAAAAATAAAGAGTAGAAGAAATTATCATATTTATAAATGATATTATTATCTCAGAGAAAACTCTTAGACTTTAAAAGTATTTAGCAAAGTGACCAAATTCATAACAGCATTCCTACACAGCAACAGAATCTAATTAGAAATCTAATTTTAAAAAGACCTATTCCACATAGCAATAAAGAATCTTTAAGAAATCAGCCTTACAAAGTATGTAAGATCTAAGGGAAGAAAAACTATAAAATTTTACCAAAGGGTGAAGAGCAGGGAAAAGACCTGAAAAGGAAGTCTATATTTCTGAACAGAAATAGTCAAATGAATATATTTATTTATCAATTTAAAAATTTAGTGTTTCAAACCTGTAGTCCCAGCTAATCAGGAGTCTGAGGTTGGAGGATCACTTGAGTCCATCACTTTGAAACCAGCTTGGACAACATAGCAAGACCTCATCTCAAAAAAGAAAAGTTAATTTTCAATTTTCAGTCAAATTCAGCTTCAATCAAAATTCGAATTATTGACTAGGTAAATTGATTCTAATGTTCGTCTGAATGAATAAATAGAGCTGACAGCAAGAAATTTTTTTGGAAAAAAAAAAAGAGAGAGAATGATGACTTACCCTACAACTCATTTAAATATACTGTAAAGTTTGTTAATGACCTAGGAGTAAACAAATTGATTGGTAGAACAGAATAGAAACACTCAGCTACATGTAGGTATTGACATTGTGATAAAGTTAACATCTAGATCACTTAGAAACAATATAAGGTACCATAAATGGTACTGCAGCAAATAATTGGCTACAAGATATAAAATAAAGTTAATCTCTACATTCATTTCTTATGAGTCCTATAACAAACTACTAAAAACTCAGTGGCTTAACACATAAACCGACTCTCTTACAAATCTAGAGTCCAAAAAATCAGAATCAAGGTATCCAATTTAAGGGAATTTCAGTTCCCTGCAGAGGCTCAAGGGAGAGAAGCCCTATTTTCCTTTTCTATTCTTCAGAGCAGTATTCCTTGTACTCCTTTGCTTTTGGCTCCTTCGTCCATCTTCAGGATAGCAGCATAATATTTTCATCTGTCTCTGCTGTCCTCACTGGCCTCCTCTTCTGCGTCAGATCTCGCCTTGCTTTCCTAATAATAAGAACACCTGCGGCACTGGGGCTGGGGCTCAGTGGTGGAGCGCTTGCCTAGTGCGTGTGGGGCGTTGGGTTTGATCCTCAGCACCAAATAAAAATGAATAAATAGAATAAGGGTGTTGTGTCCATCTACAACTAAAAATATTTTTTAAAGAACACTTACGATGACACTTTTTAAAAAAATATTTTTAAGTTGTTGATGAAACTTTATTTTACTTATTTATATGTAGTACTGAGATCCGAACCCAGTGCCTCGCACAGGCTAGGCAAGCATTCTACCACTGAGCCACCACCCCAGCCCCCTTATGATGGCACATAAATTCCATTCAGATAATCTGGGATAATTTCCTCATCTCAAAAGCCTTAATTCAATAACATCTGCAGTTACATCCACATTCACATAAGGTAACATTTACATTTTCCGAGAATTAGAATCTGGTTGGAGGTCATTATTCCCTACCATCATCTTAACTCACAGAATGCTAAAAATAAATTCCAGATTGATTAAAAATAAACTACAAAAATTGTTTGAATTTTAGGAAAAGAATTTCCTGATTGTGATTGTCTCATGATTGAGAATTGGTGTGAATTGGTTTCTAATTCTAGATTAGAAACAATAAACAAATATTTGTAACACAATGTGTTCTATATAAACACCCAGTTTTAGTGCCTTTACAATTCTGAAAGTCCTTTCTTCTATATTTAATTAGAATTTAAAATTTATAGGATTAGTGAAGACATGAGGTTCAAATTTCATATGTATTTTCTAAGTGGTAATTTGAATTTATAATAAGGAATAAAGTTACTCCTAATTTTAAAAACATTTAAATTATGAAAGTTGGAGAAAAGATAATCTAATCTCTAAGAACTGAGTTTCCCTGAGTTCTTAAAATGTTTCAAATATGGTAATTCTCCTGCACTTACCATAGACCTGCTTGAACTGTCAATCCTTGATTTCTTGACTCCATTGTGAACCTCTTCCTCTAGTTTACACTCCTGGAGTCTGGCCTTTCTGTTTCTCACCCACCAAGCTTACTCCAACCTGACAGAACTTAGATGTTGAACTCTACCAGGGACATTCTTTGAATGGGTCTTTAAAAAGCAGCTCCCTTAGCTTTCTTCAAGTTTTATTCTAGTCAGGCATTAACTCAAATATCATCTCTCCAGAAAAACCTTTCCTTAGTACCCAATCTAATGTGCCACCTCTTTCCATCCCCATCCCAATGTTCCTAGACCACTGATCTGTGTAACAAGTCTTGCTTCACTCTCTGATATAACCCAGAAGCATTGGATTGGATTAATAAGGTTGATTTTTACAGATAGAATATGAAGTTTAATTTGCCATAAACATAAAATGTCATGTGCTCCTATCTAAAGAAACTTCATGATTTATTATTTTGCAATATGAAGAATTCTCTGTAATTTAATGTATGTGATCTTCTCATTTACCAAGCATTTGGGGATTTTCATACTTCAGATTTGCTGAAATGGGAGATCCTACAAACTTGCACTCTGAAAATGTCACAACTTCGTTATTTTATAAAGAAATTGATCAAGAAAAAGGCAATGTAGTCCACTCCATATTAGGTAATGACTAATACTTTAAATGATGTTTTAGAAATGTAGAGAGACTTTATCACTAAATATCACAAAGGAAACATTTTAGGCCACTTATAATTCTCTTGTTTCATTTTAGAACTTTAGATGACCTTAATCTCAGAGGTAAAGGCTTAAGTTATGATCTCGCTGTCATACTTTTCCTCATATTCCCCTAATGCACTGAATTTTTTATTCAGTCCTAAGATTTTGAAAAAATGTAAAACCCAGGGAACGTAGGGAAGTGCCACGGATGCATTGGTCTGCCCAAAATCTCTGCCTTTATGTCATTTCTCTGAGGCTCACTTACAAAGTCAGTGGACATAACTTTCCTTTCCATCTCTCTTCTGTAGCAGAAAGAACAATCAGCAAGACTCAGGTCTGACCTTTGACTCTGCATCATTTGCTGTTTGTATAAAGGAAGTCAAATTCTTAAACTTTCTGAGACTCAGGGATTCGAGGAAATTATTTGTCCTTCTTCATTTCAAAATCAAACTCTTGGTAAAGAAAATAATACTTTCAGAATATTGCTCCAGGTAGAAATAAACATTTTATTTCTAGGTTAATAAAAATCTCTGGACGTGCCTGCTAATTGCTGAGACTATTGGCTCAGACCTCATAGATAGCTTCCAAAATTACTCTCTAAATGTCAAAGCTCTAAAATCGTATATATGCACAGACAGGAATCTGAATTATTAATTCAGTCAACAAATACATTTTATGCTTATCCTATATGTGATACATGTTGGAGATCATTCAGGGCACAACTTTGAGGAAAACTGAGGCCTTGCCTTCTGACAGGTTATGGTAATAGAGGATAATAACAGGGAGATAGCCCTATGCAGGAATGTGCACAATACCGCAACAGGAGACAGCGATGGTGGGAATATTTAACAGCAATACTCTCAAAAGCATTTTTCATAAATAATGTTACATGATTCAAAAATCATTCATTCACATTCCATCATTCAATTATTTTGCTATGTGCCAGAACCTCATCTAAGTGCTTTGTAAATATTAACTCAGTTGATCCTTTTAATAACCCAATGAGATAATTAACTATTTCACAGGTGAAAAAACCTGAGAAACTTAAAATTTTGTCCCTCTTCTAGGTTCCCTTTCTCTACTTGTCTTCCTTCTATTTATTTATAGTTTTTGTTGTTGTTGTTTTGGGTGCTTTATAAATGCTATTTTGAATGCCATTTTAAGTAAGGAGCTGTCAATAAGGTCCTCTGTCTTGGGTGCTGATGGAACTGTACTTGGTCACATTCCTGGAGGGACTCTGGATGTGTGTATGGCATAGATAGAGTTCTGGTCCAACAACTTCCCTCATGGGAATTCATCCTAAGGAAGTGACTATGGAAATCAATAAAGATTTTTCTACAGGGGAAAAAAAAACTTGTCCAAGTATACACAGCTAATAAGGAGCAGAGATGGTCTTAGAAACCATGGAGGGAGCCTCCAAGTGTGGAGGCAGCCCATACTTTTAATTAGTCCTTTATTCCTACCTCTTAATAATATAACTTGAAGATAGTACCGTATCAATAAATACAAAACTTATTTGTTCCTTTTTATGGCTGCATGATATTCCATTTTAGGGTGGCATCAGAATTCATTACAATAGCACTTAATGTTTAACCTGTAACTTATTTCTCATCTTTTCCTGTTACTAACTGTGCTATCACAATAACTTAAGGGTAATGTTTTTTAAGATACTAAAATGACAGTATTCTCCTGACTGCCTCACTTCTCATGGATGAGAACTAGATTTACTAACTCTAATGAGAATGGTAAGAATAAACTGAGCAAAGTGATAAAATAAATAATGTGGGACCAGATGGAGTTCATGGGCTGTACCTGGTTAGTGGGAGGCCTCTGTGGCTATCTATTAATTTTCTTTAGGGCAAATAATATAAGGGTTGCTACATTCATAGTAGGTGGGGCAGGGCAGAAGCCAATGGCTTCTTGGCTGTTACCGATGGGTTTTAAACACTACTGAAATGAATGGCAAAAACACATTCTGGGAAGTGTATAGAAACAGGGTACCCACAACTGACTTCGCCTGCTTCATTAAATAACTAATGTTCCTTCAATAAAACAACCTACTACTCATAAATTCCCTTGGGAAACCATAAGTTCAACATCAGTGGCACTCCTGAACAAAATGTATCTTATCCCACAACTAGAAAGATTTAAGAATGAATCCTAACTTTTGATACTTTACAAGTGAAGACAATGAAAAAGGCCTTTTTGTTGTTGTCTTATGTTTTATTTTAAAACCAGGTTCTTTCTATGTTGCTCAAACTCCTGGGTTCAAGTGATCATCTCGAGATTCCCTGAGTAATGGGACTACAGGTGTGTGCCACCATGTCTGGCCAATGAGATAATTTAAACATTTAAAATATGAGACTTTTCATGTAACTGCACTTTTATTGCTTAACATTAACTTGATTGAAATTGTGTGACTAAAGAAAGAAATAGAAATCACATAGAAGGCAGTAACATTTGAGTTAGGTCTTAAAATATGGAGAAAGTAATTTATACAGGTAGATGAAGTACATATAGATCTCATAGTAATGAAGCAACCAGAAATATTTTTCACAGATATTAGAATACAAGCATTATCACGTATCTTAGGTGAATGTGCAGGTCTGAAGGCTTAAAATTGAACCATACTGTTTTGAGGTTACTAGTTTTTAAAAATCATAAAACAGGTCCTATAAGAGTTAGAAATAAATCTTCATGGTACCATAAAAAATTTCCTAAACCACTGACAGAGCACACTAATATATTAAGTTGTGTCCATGCAGCTGGAGCAGACTTGCCACAACAGTCGGTATAATCACAGATGGAAGGATTATAATGGAAGTATAAAAGCAAAAGGGGATAAAGCAAAACTAAATGGCCTTAAATTAGGTGGTAAATCATTTCATTTTAAATCTTGTAGTTCTGAATTCAAACCAAAGGGCCTATGTTTGAGGAAACTACTGGAAAATTTTGTAGAAGTCATTTAGAAGGCACTGAAAAAGAACACTGATTTTATAATGGAAAAATATTTCAAATCATCTTGAACTTCAATGCATGTTAGCAGAACAGTTAAACTGTGGCACTACAACTTTAGGAAATATGAATTGTCGGGGTTTCGGCCGGACCCCTGGCCCTAGGTGGAGCCTGGCCAAGATGGCGTCTGGCAAGCTGCCAGTGAGGTTGAAAAACTGCTATTCTGCACGTATACAACTAACTTCACCTTGAGGAAGTCTCAGTAATTGGTCAGGGCCTCTGCATGATTCTTGCGTGATTCTTAGGTGCTTCAAGTTATACCCATATACGTCTATCTTCTCCCCACATATCATGAATATTCTAATTAGTTGATATAACCTATATAAGTGACAATAACTTCCCTAAAAGAGGAAGAAATAAAAAGAAGAATCAGCTGTTAATAGGGAAGTTTGCCACCCATCACGTCTCCGGGTTGTTCTTGCTGGCGGGAGCGACAAGTGGTGCCGAAACCCGGGAATCTTACGTGCCACGGAGAGGTGAGTGAGGTGAGCAACGGATCGGTGAAAGTGTGCACCCAGATCTGTCAGTGGACAGGGAGGTTTCCTAGAGACGATAATATTGTGATTGTGATAAAGTTCCTAGGAACGAGAGGTGAAAGTTTCCTCAAAAAATGGGGAACGAGGTTGCTAGATGTAGAATGGAAGGTCCCTTGAAAGAAATTCTTAAAGCTAACGGCACTTCCTTAAAGACAAACTGCTTGGGCATTTTTAAAGCAGGTAGAGGAGATTTCACCTTGGTTTCTGGAAGAAGGATTGTTAACTATCCCACAGTGGGAACACCCGGGGGAAGATTTAAAGCGCTGTCCGGTAACGCTCCCAGGGACGTTAGCAGTTTGGTCATTAGTCAGAACTTGTTTGTGTTCCCCTCGGGAGGCTTTACAAAAGGCAGTTGCGCAGGGAGAGGAAGTGTTAGAAAAGGTAAAAGAAGAGTCACAAAAGGGCTCTGTTAGCACTCAGTCAGATTCTGATGAGAGCGAAGAGGGACTCTCAGAAATGGAGTTAAATAAAATTAGTGAAGAAACAAAGTGTTCTCAAGCTGGTTCAATTAGTCAACAGGCATTAAGGGAATTGGAGGGCAGCAGCTAGAAGACAAAAAAAAGGCGTTACAAAAAAAAGAGTTACTCAAAAGAGTTGAGCTTACAAAAATATGCAGTGGCGCAGTGAAAAAAAAAAAAAAAAGGAGAAAGTACAAATAAAACCACAAACAGAGCACAAAGAGAAAAATCAGTTTAGGGGAGGGTCCCTCTAGGCAGAGAGCTCAGCAGCTCCATTCCTTAAAAGTAGTAAAAAATAATGTTTTGTGATTTTCTGCATTCAAACCTAACCTGATTTCTCAACCAGGTAAAAAAGGGGTTAAAAAGTAAAGTCCTGGGTGATCCTCCCTCCCCCTGCCACATTGGAATGTGACTACAGTGTCTCAAGGAGAAAAGGGGGGTAACCTAAAGATAAGAAGAAAAGAAGAAAAAAAGTGTCCATTTTAAATTCCTGGGCCGCTGCATAAAACTGACTTATTCTTCAGGATTCTTGTTTTGTTTTGTTTTTTTTTTCTTTAATGCTGTATTTTTGAGCTCATAATTTTAATCCTACATACCTAGGTTAATGATTTTATTTTTGATCAGTTCTATTTTTTATTCAACTGAAGTTTTTTAAACAGCTGTTTCATTGCAATGAACATTTACCTATAAATTACAAGGCCTTTGATTTTGTGTTATTTGTATGTCGTACTGTCTGGTGTTATGTCTTATCTGCATCAAAACTGAGAGCTCTTAAAATTAAAATTTAAAAATGGATCCAAATACTTTTATTCACGTGATTTAAAAGGGTTCAATTTAAATTGGGTAAACTAATAAAAGTAAAATATTTTTAAAAATAACTTGCAAGTTTCCAGGTGGTCAAACTAATGAAATGTTAATGTTAAACAATGTCTAATATCAATTGCTTCTAGGACTTTTCTTCAACAGGAAAGAGGCAGCAGATCCTGTTCAGGACACTTGTCTGATATCTTGGTTTTTATAAAATAAATAAATTGGAGTTAACATGTATGGGATTACTCAAATGTGTTTGTAGAGACATCTGGTTAATTTACAAAGTTGAAATGCTAATTGTTAAATAACATCAAGTACTTTTAACTCCTCAAATTCCATGGGGTATCATACTTAAACATTATTGGTGTTTTCATAGGTTGGTAAATAAAAGGGTTTACAATTACTTTATGTCCTCACTAAACTAGAAACAAGGTTACTAAGAGTTATGTCCTAACAAGTGGAATTCTACATATAAAGGGTCCCAAAAGTTTCAACTGTGTTTCAATTAAGGGTACTATAAACAACAAAATATTTAATCTTATTAAAATAGGGTGATTTATCTAAATTCAAAAATTTCATAAGAGTTGCTTCAGAATGTGAACAAAAAGGGGTCGACAGATAAAAAAGAAAAAATAAAAGGTTCTGGGTTTAAAAATGTATTTAATAAAAAGGAAAAGAAAATGTTTCTGGATAAGAAAGTCTGTGTGTAATAAAGGACAAGTTTCAACAAGTCTATGTGTAACTAAGTTGGTTGTATGTATGTAAATCAGCTAAAGCTATTTAAGGTTTTTCCTAAGGTGAAATACTAATGTTCTGATATAAGCCAAAGTTTAATCTATATGGTAAAATGACATGGTAAAATGACAAGGATTTCTTAGAAACACCAATTCATTCTTAACTTTGTGTCTCTTAAGTTTTATTCTTTAGAACAATTGTCTTAAAAATAGGGGTTTATACAATTATGGTTAAGCAACTGTCAAAGATTGTACTACGTTATAAAGTCTAAATTTTTCTTTAAAAACTAAAATTGGTAAGAACCAATTCCTCACTAAAATTAAAATAACTCTAACCACAGATGTACCTTATAACCCACAAAAACAAGGTATTGTTGAACATACACATCTCACCCTCAAAAATGTTCTTTATAAACAAAAAGGGGGAATAGAGGAGACCTTCAGGTCCCCTAAAGATAAACTTTTTCTTTGTCTCTTTGTTTGGGTTTTTTTTTTTAACTCTGGGTAATAAGGGTAACTCGGTGCTTTACTGGAGCTGCGGCTCAGTTTGTGTGTTTCCACGGAATAAACTAATTTACTACCTCTTTTTAGTCTCTTAGGAGGAACAGTTCAACTATGTAACAAAACAACTGCTTCTCTCAATTGTACTTCAGATTTGTGCTATCTCTCAATGTTAAAATGCTTCTAGGTTCCTGCTGGCAGACTTAATGTGTGTTCCTACCTTCCTACCAGTCCCAGTCTATGTTACAGATGATGAATTGCCAGTATTGCTTTCTAGAAACAAGAGAGACTTTGGAATCACCGCAGCAGTCATTACCACCATAGTTGCATCAGCAGCCGCAGCAGCTGTAGCCTTGACGACATCAGTACAGTCAGCAACTAAGCTTAATGAAGTGGTCCAGCAGACAGCTACTGCTCTGTCTACTCAACAAACAGTAGATCAACACATGAAAGCGGGAATTCTCTTGGTGAACCAGAGGGTGGACTTACTCCAGGAACAAATGGACATTTTGCAGGAACTGTTAAGCGTAGGATGCATTTATCACCTAAGAGGACTTTGTGTTACACCCATAGCTTATCATAACTTCAGCTATGCAGCAAATTTGTCTAGAATCTTGTCTGTTCAGCTACGTTCCAACTGGTCTTATGAATTTGATAATCTTACAGTTATTCTTAGATCTCAAATTGTTAGCCTTAATGCTACTAGAGTTGATGTAGCTCCAATGTCTGAAGTGCTAAATTGGTTATCCTCCTCTTTCAGTTTTATTAAGCAGTGGGCTGGTATGGGAGCATTATGCATACTTATGATCATTGCTGTTATCTTCCTCTCACGCACTATCATGCGTGTGCGCCAGAGTCAAGCGAGAGATCGTATCATCTTCCATCAGGCCATGGCTGCCCTAGAGGCCGGCAGCTCCCCACAAGTGTGGCTCGCGAGGCTGGACCATTGACCAGACGGGTAAGGTAGTAGGTAACGCCGTACCAACCTAAGACAGGAGCTGTAGCATGCTCTACAGTTATCCGATGACGGGTAAGGACGGTAGTTGACCACTCCGCCTAAGACAGGCTTGGTCCCGAGCTTTTCTTTTAAAAGAAAAAAGGGGGAACTGTAGGGGTTTCGGCCGGACCCCTGGCCCTAGGTGGAGCCTGGCCAAGATGGCGTCTGGCAAGCTGCCAGTGAGGTTGAAAAACTGCTATTCTGCACGTATACAACTAACTTCACCTTGAGGAAGTCTCAGTAATTGGTCAGGGCCTCTGCATGATTCTTGCGTGATTCTTAGGTGCTTCAAGTTATACCCATATACGTCTATCTTCTCCCCACATATCATGAATATTCTAATTAGTTGATATAACCTATATAAGTGACAATAACTTCCCTAAAAGAGGAAGAAATAAAAAGAAGAATCAGCTGTTAATAGGGAAGTTTGCCACCCATCACGTCTCCGGGTCGTTCTTGCTGGCGGGAGCGACAATGAATCATTAAATATTACAAACATGAGTACTATTTTATTAATCAAGACTCTGTTGCAAAAAGCAAAAGAAAACTGCCAACCAATTTAGCAAATAATATATGAAAAAAATGTGGGAGAAGAGCTTTATTTCATAACTAAGAGACAAGGGTTATGGACCTAAAGAAGCAAATGATGCCATGAGGATTTCCTTTCTGTCTCTCATATCTGCTTTATACTATGTTGACTTCTTTTATTTTTTTTCCTTTTTGAGCTGCAGATAAGCTAAGATACAGCTGTATAGCTGTGTGTGTGGAGGGGGGTGTGATCTTATAATATCCCAATTTAGCAACCCAAATGAAGTAAAGCATTCCTAGCAAATTCCCAGGAAGAAGCTCTGATTGGCCCAACTTGGGTCATGGGCCTACCACTCAGACTAATCATTGTGCCTGTGGAGTAGATTATGCCCAGTCAGGCCTGGGTCACTTGCCTGCACCTTCAGCAGAGAGAAGTATCTTCAAATTAATTAGGGTAAAGGAAACACAGTTCCTCAAGGCAAAGGGGTGGTGTTACTGAAAGGGGAGGCTGTGATGCTAGAGAGACAAAAATAACAGATGTCTAGGTCATATGGCAGCACTGAAAATACTTCTTATAAGATTTTAAGTAAAAATAGAAATTCTAGCTATGCAATGATTACAACTACATTAAAGTTTGAATTTATGTCGACCTGGAGTCAAAGGAAAGCTAATGAGTCAAAGAGGAACCATGGTCAAAATAAAAACTGTTGTTAGTGGTTCTCTATCAGGGGTGATTTTGCCTCCAACACAAGCATCTGGCAGTGTCAGGAGACATTTTCAGTGTCACAAATGGGTGAGGATACAGTCAGTTGTACTGCTAAGCAGCCTAAAATATACAGGATAACTCCTTTTAAACAAAGAATTATCTAACCCAAAGTATCAATTATACTGCTATTGAGAACCCCTGGCAGGTAGGTTACAGATGTGAGTTGACTTCCTTAAGAAAATTCTGTTGTTTACTCAGTAAAATAGGAGTAGTGAAAATGGAAAAGAAAGGAAATTAAAGGAATGGAAGGTGATGGGAAAGAATAAGACATAAAAGTTAAGACACAAGATTTTGTAAGTCGAGACACCTTATTTCTACGCCCATAATGTCAATTAACTGCCAATGTGACTGGGCTAGTTAGTTCTTGGAGGTCAGTTTCCACACTGGGTAAAAAGAATCAAGTAGTTAACCTGCCTCTGAGATTCTTACAGTTCAAAATTGCCTCACTATCTTGGGTGGTCAAGACAACTCAAGAAAAAGTTAATCAAGTTTTTCATGTTCTAGGTGTTTGTGACTAGTTTTAAATCCTAGCATTCCTTGCTATCATGGATACACTATAGGATCTCTCTTCTCTCTCTCTCTCTCTCTCTCTCTCTCTCTCTCTCTCAACATCTTTGGTATAAAATGTGTCCTAATTCCAGTTTAAAAGACTTTGAGGCCCAACAGGCTTTTTCTAATGCATTGACAACAGAGAAGATTAACATGGTCTATTATTCAATTTATTTTCTCACCCCTCTCCCTCACGAAATTGAACCCAGAGCCTTAAGGATGCTATGCAAATGCTCTTCCACTGGGCTACATCCCCTAGCCCATTTTCTTTTTCTTTTGGAGATAAGGTCTGCCTAAGTACCTGAGGCTGACCTCAAACTTGTGACCCTCCTCAGTCTCCCAAGTAGCTAGGATTACAAGTGTGCACTATCACAACTAGAAAAAAATTTAGTTTTTCTTTTCTTTTTTTTTTTTTTTAAGGAACACACAGACCTGAATTCTTCAAAAAAAAAAAAAAAAATCTGTTATCATTAAAAATAGATAGAGAAACTCATTTGGGATAAAAGGAATTAAAGAGACATAAAAACCCAATGTAATATGTTTATCTTGCCTGGATCCTGGGTTAAAAAAAAAAAAAAAAGACTTTCAGTTTTCAGTCCAGTGAATAAAGATATTAGAATTTGCTGTTGTTACCTAACAAGAAGTAAAAAGCTAAACTGAAGAATCAACAACTCTTCTTGTATACATCACAGAAGTAAGGTCACAAGGCAAACTTCCATACCAAAAACTGGAGATCCAGACAGATAAATATAGAGAATCACAATTTACCAGGGAAGAAACATTTAAGCACAAACTGCTCAAGGAACTGGTGCCAGGGTAGGAAAACCTGAACTGTAATTGATAAACTGATGAACAATTAGGTGTAAATAAGCCTGAGATTTAAAAACACTAGGGAGACCAAATCATCAGGGGACCCCACACTTCTGTGAGTTTTATTTCCAAGAACCCAACTTTGTTCTTACATGAGTATTAGAGAAAAATTCCCTCATGCTTCTTGGAGGGAAAGGAAAAGAAAGCATTTTGAAATATGCCAGAGCATTCTGTTCCTAATAAGGCCTGCCCTCAAGAGTAACGATTTGCCAAAGCTTACTCTGCTGGGTGTATTTAAAAGTCAGTCTATCTGAGGGAAGAAAAAACACATAACTATAATCTGCTTGAACCATTCTATTCCATTTAAAGGGAGGAAAGAAAAACCTGAGGAAGGGAGACTGGGCAAAGGACAGATAGTCAGCAGGAGATAATGAATGATATATCAGAAAGATGGGAGCTAACAGCTCCAGAGCACTTCCCTCTCTCAACAGGTTACCAGTACCAACCTCCAGGGAGTCACTCCTCCCAACACAAGGTATTGCTAATGAGCACCCCTGGATAGCTCTTTTTCTGCCTTTTGTTCACATAAGCAGGATAGGAAGAAACCTGAGATCTATAAAAATACAACACACACACACACATACACACACACACACACACTCACTCACTCCACAGGCACCAGCTCTGGGTCCCAAGCTCCTCTCTGAAGGAGTTTCTCTTTCTCTTTCCTGTCTCTTAAATAAAACTTGCTTTCTACCCTTGCCTCAGTGTTTCTTTGGTGTTTAATCTTCAACACTGGGGGACCAAGGACCTGATCCTAATTTTCAAGACCAGTATCAGAAGCACTGATGAACTTCACAGACCTTGAGTACCAGCTAACCTAAGGACAGACCTAATCACAGGGCCATAGACATGTTCCCTCCCCCATCATCTTCCCACTACATTTATAAAGGCCTTTTAAGTTCTTTGAAGTAGTACTTCATGTCTACCTTTCAATGAAAAATTTCAGTACATACTGAAAAATAAAAAAGGCAATTTGAAGAGACTAAAATAAGCATTAAAACCACAAAAATAAAACAAAACAAGACAACCTGATATAGAAGAAAAATGAAATTATCAGAACAAGAATTTTAAAAATCTATGATTTCTATACTAAGGGCTTTAAAGAAAAAGTAGACAATATGCAAGAGCAAATGGATAATTAAGCAGAGTAATATAAATTATAAGAATCACAAAGAATGCTAGAAATCCAAAAACACTGTAAAAGAAATTAAAAGTGTCTTTGATAGGCTCATTAGATTACACACAAATGAAGGAATCTCTGAGCGTGAGAAATTTCCAAAATTGGCAATAGAAATCTCCAAAACTGAAAATTAAAGAGAAAAAAGATTGAAAAAAAAGAGAATGTCTAAATCAATGTCTTTACAAAACAATATAACTACTGAAAGCAAATGAAAGAGAAAGAAAAAGAAACAAACAGACCTCAACAGATCAGTGATGTTTTATTAAGTAGTGGAGAGGCACATTTTCAAGAGAAAAAGGGGGCTGGAGAGTTAGCTCAGTCGGTAGAGTGCTTGCCTTGTAAGCACAAGGCCCTGGGTTCGATCCCCAGCACCCCCCCCCAAAAAAAAAGAGAGAGAGAGAGAAAAAAATAGCAACTGATTACAATAGGAGTCTGGGTTTAATAGGGCTCAATGAGACCAAGTCATAGCAGAATGTAGATTGGGCAGTTAGGGGAACAGCTGCAGATATGGGAACTGTGAAAGTCCAGAGCCCATTGTTTTCCTTTTCTCCCTGGGGATTGTTATTTTCCATATACTTCATTCCAGACTCTGAAAGGGGATTATGAATAGGGGCACTGAATCATGCCTGTCTGCTTCCTGCTGAAAAGGGGTGAAGTAGGGGGCCCTCCCCTTTCAGTGTTCTGGGAAAGAATACGTAGGTCCTGGATTTGAGGCAGAAGAGAGGTGTATAGAGAAGGAGCCTCAAGGTCATCATAGGTGAATTCACCTTTTTGTGGTTTCAGAGAATCAGATTGTGAGCATAGGAAGAAAATGGCTTTCACTTACTCCCGGGAGGCAGTTTGAGCTAAACAGGTCACTTTACTAAGAAGCTATTTCTGTATAAAATTAAGAATACAAGGAAGAAAGCTTACTATGAGAAATGTGAATATTAAGAGGGACATAAGGGGGAGTAACCAGGAAATCCATCATTTTAGATTCCCCCAGTGAGGCCAACAAGGAATCAACTAGTTCTCTTCTCCACTGTTCCAGGCAGTCCTGGGTTGTTTAACCTTGTCTCTTACCAATCTCAACTGGTAATAAAGAAACAGCATTCTTACCACAAGAATGGAAAGTTATACTCCATGTATGTATTATATGATATGTCAAAATGCTTTCTGCTATCATGTGTAACTAAAAAGAACAAATAAAAAAATAGAAGTTAGAAAGAAAGGAAGGAAGGGAGGAAGGAAGGAAGGAAGGAAGGGAGGAAGGAAGGAAGGAAGGAAGGAAGGAAGGAAGGAAGGGAGAGAGCATTCTTTCCCAAGGAAGATACAAACATCACTGCATTGGCAGCGAGGGGATCTAGGCCCTGCAGTTTTGCCTAAGAACAGTTTGTTAAGGCCTGATCCTGGACCCCACCCCCACTGGACATACAGAGGTGGGTTGGATAAGTCCTACATACCCATTGACCTGGGCAGCTGTTACATGTGTATCCTGTGTTGTTTCCCTTGCTCTGGCCCAACCAGTAACACTTGTTTTTATGAGAGCAGAGTGGGTGTGTAGGTGCCTGTATAACAGTTTTGTTGTTGATAGGTGTGAGATATGAATACTTCTATGTTTTCTTGTTTGGAAATGCAATTAATGCATGATGGATCTCCTAGCAGAACAATGGTGAATTTGAGCAAGATCTCCCCTGTGAAGAGCTAGACCGTGGTCATATTACTTTAGGCATGTAGATTTTCCTGATGTCCAGTGCCACTGCTTGTGAAGTCAAGGACAATATATGGAAAGTATAAGGAGAAGAAGGAGATTTGGGTGAGGGTCAGGTCAATGAATGTCCTTGAAGCCAGAGTTCCCCTAGTGTTTGAGAAGAAGAAAGACAAAGGCATAGTAGATATGATAAATATAATTTATCTCTGAGAGTTTTTAAGAAAGTGTGGAAAGATATCTGATAAAAAGACATTAGGAGGTTTAGGCATGAGGAGAAGTTTTTTTCCTCAGAAATAATTGCAAGGTGGGTAATGCAGAGTCAGGTAGGGCCTGTGGGAACAGATTGACTAGCAGAAGCAAGTTGCTCAAATGGACCCAAGAGGGGTTGCCTTCTAGTTTGGCTGCAGTTGGGATGGTCAGAATAACTCTGAAGGGGTCCTTCCATTTTCTTTGTAAGGGGGCCAAAGGTTGGGAGTGGAGGTATACCATGTTCCCAATGGAAATAGGAGGGGGGCCTCCTGAAGATTGAGGCTGGGGAAGATAGGAGTGGGCATATTTCCAGAGGGCAGCCCTGAGGTGGGCTAGGAGGGGATTCAGGACATCAGGAGGAATGTTTGGTGATTGAAGTTGAATGGTGGGTGGGACAAGGGGTCATCCATAGAGGAGTTAAAATGGGCTAATCATGAGCGACTTCCTGGGGAGAGCTCAAGTTTGGAGACAGGTCAAAGGAAGGCATTTAATTCAATCCAAGTAGGTTTCTATATATAGTTTGGTTAAGGTTGCCTTTAATGTCCTGTCCTATTTATCCTCTCAACTTTTAGCAAGGACTGTGGATGATAGGGAATGGGAAAGACCCATTTTATATGCAAAAATTTAACCAATTTTTGTGTAACAGAGGAGGTGAATTTGGGGCCCTTGTCAGAGAGGAGGGAGGCAGGTAGACCAAAATGTGAGATTATTTCTTCAGAAAGAAGGGTTGCAACCACAGAAGCCCTTTTGTTGATAGTTGGAAAGGCTTCAACCCACCCAGTAAAAGTATCTCCCAGGAGCAGGGGGTATTTAGTTTTTCTTTTAGGGGGTGAAGTCAAGTTACCAGTCCATGGCAGAAAGGGCTCCCCTAGCTTGGGGAATTGGGGTAGTCTCACATTGAAGTTGGGATTAGCCTTGAGACAGGTGGTGGAAGACTGAGAAATTTTTGGAGGTACAGTAAATCTGAAGAGGACAGGTTTAGGGAATTCTATAGGAGTAGTTAAAGGGAGTGAAGATCAGGATGGAACAGATTGTGAGGGTAGGATAACAGAGCTTTAGTTTCATTGGGGGAAGTTGGAGTTTTGAGGGACTAGAGTATAAGAATGGATTAGGAGTTTGTGATGATTGAAAATGGTGGTCAGAGAGCAATTTGTCTGGTCAGTTGGTCAACTTCATTATTTCCTAAGGAAATGTTATTGTTTATGGGCTTGATGTCCTCTACAGTGGAGGATGGCTGCCTGGCAGGGTAAGAGAGTACCTCTAGTAAAATTTTTATATAGCTAATATTGAAGATGGGTATTCCTGTCTGAGTGAGGAAACCTTGTTCTCTCCAAATTAAGATGTTAGAGTGAATAATAGCATAGGTATATTTGGAATCAGTAAAGATGTTGACTGATTTGTCCCTGGCTAGCGATAAGACCAGAGTAAGGGATAATAGTTCAGCCTGTTAGGAGGCTGTGCCTGGGGGGGAGAGGGGAGGCTTCAATTATTTGGGTTAGGATGAAGGAAGATTCTGCAGTAGTTTTACCTCAGATTATAGCATAGTTATAGGTAAGGAGGCTGTCTGGGGGAGCTACCATCTATGAACCAGTCTGGGGAGCCAGGGAGTGGTTGATCAGTTAGATGTGAAATGGGATTCATTAAGAAGTCAAGGGTGTCAGGACAGGAGTGAGATACCATAGGGCCAGAGGGTTTTTTACCAGGAGAAGAGTAGTCTTTAGATTGAGAGACCAGGTTCCGCCAAGAGGCCAGAGAATTGAGGAGGATTGTAGAGTGGTGTTTGGAAGGTTCTATTCAGGCGTTACAGAGCAGATCATCTACCTGCTGTATGAGATGACTGAGGGAAAAATTCAGGGTGGTGAGGTCAAGCTGGAGAGTGGACTACCTTGGAAGCCTTTCAGGAAAACAGTCCGGGTAAGTTGTTGAGAGGAATTAGTGTCCGGATTAGTCTAGATAAAGGCAAAAATGGGCCTGAGGTGGAATGGAGAGGAATAGTAAAGAAGGCATTCTTCAAGTCTAGCACTGAAAAATGGGTGGTAGAGGAAGGGATAGGAGATAGAAGGGTGTAGGGATTGGGTACTACAGGGTAGGTGGGGATAATTGCCTCATTAATTTTTCTGAGGTCTTATACTAGCCAGAATTAGTCATTGAGATTTTTTATCCAAGAATGGGGGATAGGGGGCATGGGTTGTTGTGAGAAGATGAGCCTGTAATTAATGAGAGATAATAGACTTTAAGCCCTTGAAAGTTGAGGAAGTTAGAGGATATTGGGGAAGGGTAACATAGTGAGTGGGGTCTTTTAGTTGGATTTGAATAGGGGGATGGTGTTTATCAATGTGGGGTTGAGAGGTATCCCAGACTGTGGGGTCAATTCCAGTGAGTAAGGAATGATCAGGAAGCTTAAGGGGTGCAGAGACCAGGTCCAGGCTGGAATATATTAAGAAAATGGTAGTAGATCTTAAAGGAGGAATGATGATGGAGGCTTTGAATTTGTAGAGGAGATCTTGGTTCAATAGGGGGACAGGACAATGCGGCATGACAATAAAAGAATGGAATAGTAAGAGGGATCCAAACATGCAAAAGAGAGCAGGTGTCTTTGGTGAATATATAGGAGTTCCAGAGACTCCCATGATAGGGATATTTGCTTTGGAAGTAGGTCCAGCCACTGCATCAGAAGACTTGCCCCAGTGTTGACCACAAAAGAAACCACTTGGCTGTTCACCATCTGTAACCTGGGGCTCTTTGGATATATCACATGAGGTGATAGGGGCAGTGGAGTCCGGGCCCCCTCATTCCAGTAACACAGTGTATGAGGCTTGGGAAGCAGGTCATACTGAGAGGGGGGATCCTTCCCTGGGGACTGTCCATTTTCCTGTGTCCCCATTGTCTACAGCTGGGACAGAGCTTGTTTTGGGGGGGGGGGTTTGGGATAGGGCAGGCTCTTGCTCTAATATGTATAACTAATAGGAACAAATAAAAAATATATATTCAATAAAAAAACTTTATCAAACAAAATGGAGAATATTTGTCATCAGTGGACCTGCCTTACAAGTTTTTCAGAGAGAAGGAAAATAATTTACATCAGAAACATGGGTCTATGTAAAGGAAGGCAGAGTATCAGAGAAGGAATAAAGTATTGGTAAAATAAAAACTTTCATTTTTGTTATTTTTAATAACCTTTTGTTCAGAATAATAGCAACTATGTATTTGATTATGGTTGCTTATATAAGTAAAATGAATGATAGCAAAGATAAAGTATCGGGAGGAAGGAATTAAAAATATTTCATTATTATTGCATACTCACATTACCTACAAGGCAGTATAGTATCATTTTGAAGTGGATCTGGATTCATTGTAAATGTATATTGCAAACTCTAGGACAATCACTAAAACGTTCTTTTTTTTGAAGTAGCATAATTATGCTGAAAAGGGGGAGAAAATAAAATAAGATACTCAATTAAAACCCAAAAGTCAGAAAAAGTATTAAAGATAAAAATAGGAACAAATAATTGGCAAAACTAATAGGAAACATAGCAAATATGGCAGATATCGATCTAACTATATTTATAGTAACTTTATCTTGTCAATGGTCTAAATACACCAATCAAAAGAGATTGATACTCCAAGTGGATCAAAAATAAGATCCAGTTATATGATATCTACAAGAAACCCATTTTAAGTATAAGGAAACATGTAGATTAAAATAAAGGGATGGGGTTGTAGTTTATGGTAGAGTGCTTACCTAGCACATGTGAGGCACTGAGTTCGATTCTCAGCATCACATAAAAATAAAGGTATTGTGTCCATCTACAACTAAAAAAATTTTTTTAAAGTAAAGTGATGAATAAAAATATACCATGCTAATACCAACCTAAAGACAGTCTGGATGGAGAATGAAACAAGTCTGATGGTGAAATAGGACTTTCTATTATCCTTATAGAAATATTAATTTGAATAACTATCCACAAAAATATCTTTATAAGAGCTAAGCAATCCAGGTGAGAAATTAAAGTACCTGTCTGAATCAGAAAAACAAGAAAAGACACATTGGAGAGGATAAAAAGGACAGTTTCATATTATCTGTATTACCCCATCCCAAAAGCCAAGCACCACAGCACAAAAAGATACCTTCCACATGGGCAAAAGAGTAAAGTGAGAATCAGATTTTGTTGTGGATCCAAGCATCAGGGTCACTTCAGTGAAATCTAGCACCAAGTTGGACCCTATAACCCCACACTGGTACCCACAAAGACTCCAGACCCAGGCTGGGCCGGTACACACAAACCAAACTTCCAGGTCTATAAGCCCCAGTTGGCCTCTGAAACCCAATCTTCAGGCTGACCCCCTAGAACCCCACATTTTAGCAGACACAGAGTAAAGGCATGCCCTAACAGATGCAGCATCTAGGCTCACTTTAGTAGAAAATAGTCCTGGACCAGCGGCCATGAATCCAGACTTAGGACTACCCCCACATATCCAAACTCTGGGTCTGTCCCAGCAGCAGGCTTGTCCCTGTGGCCCCAGACTCCAGGCCAATCCCATGGACATAGTCCTCAAGTTGGCTCCTTGGACCCAACCTACAGGCCTGCCTCCACAAACTCAGGCTTCAGGTTAGTCTCTGTGATCTCAGGCAAGAGACCAGCCCCACAAACCCAACACTTTATGCACACCAAACACCAGACCATCTCCAGGAGATAGACCGTTCCCTCTATCCCCAGGCTCCAGTGGACCCAGTGTCCAAGTCCATTTTAGTGGTCACAGAATCCCACCTCAGGTGATCCTGGCACCAAGTTCAGTCCCCATGAACACAGGACAAGACTAAGCCTCCACAGATGTGGGTTCCAGGCCCACCCCACTGCCAGGTCAGCCCCCATAGACATAGGCCACCAGTCTAGCCCTATAGGACTAGATCATAGATTTGTCCCAATAGAACCAGGCACCAGGCCCATCCATTCAGTGATCCAGATTTCAAATCAGAATGTCAGAGGACCCCAGCAATAAGGCCACATACCAAAATCTAAACTCACCAGATGATTCACACCAGACTCTCTGAATGGTCTGATAATCAAAGGCATTCCCTGCCAAAATCAGTCTGTAAAGACTGGTATGGATGCTTAAATCTTCAAATGTGCAGACACTAGAAAAAAACCACAAGAATCATTAGTAATCAGGGAACCAAAGAATCAAAATACATTACCATCAGAGGAACCAAATAAAGTACCAGTAACTGATCCCAAAGAAACAAGACTCTATAAATTGCCTAACAAAGAATTCAAAACAATCATCTTAAAGAAGCTCAATGGGCTAGAAGAGAACACAGACAACTAAGTGAAATCAGAAAAACAAAACATAAACAAAATTAGAAGTTCAGCCAAGAAATAGAAACCATAAAAGAGAATTGAATAGAAATTCTAGAGCTAATGAACACAATGATTGAACTGAAAAATTTCAGTGAGGTTCCACGACAGATTTAATGAAGCAGAAGAACCAGAGAGCTTAAAGAGAGGTTATTTTAAATTACCCAGACAGACAAACATACAATAAAAGAGTGGGCTAGAATAAAGAAAGCATATAGGATTTATGGGACACCATCAAGCAAACCAACATATGTACATATGGAAGTTCCAGAAGGAACAGAGAATGAGAAAGAGACAGAGAACTTAGAGAAATAATGAAGAAAACTAAACAAATTGTTTAGAGAAAACTAAACAAATCCGGAGAAACAAATATACATCCAGATTTACTAAGCCCAAAGCACCATAAATAGATTAAATATAACAAGATCTTCACCAAAACATCTTATAATCAAATTCTTAAAAGTCAAAGATGGGTTTTTGGAAACAGCAAGAGAAAACCAATCTGTTTCATACACAGGGAACGTGCCAGTCCATTATAGGTTTCTCAGCAGAACCTTATAGGCCAGAAAGAGTGAAATGATGGATTTAAAAGTGCTAAAAAAAAAACAAAAACAAAAACAAACAAAAAAACTACCAACCAAGAATATTATACCCAACAAGTTTGTACTTTACAAATGCAGTGGAAATAAAAACCTGTGGGAGATTATCACCACTAAACTTACCTTAGAAGAAATGCTAAGGAGAGTTTTTCAAAGTAAAATAAAAAGACCCTAACAACATGAAAAAATATGGAAGTATAAAACTTACTGTAAAAGTAAACAAAGCTGGGCGTGGTGGCACATACCTGTAATCCCAGCAGCTCGGGAGGCTGAGACAGGAGGATTGCGAGTTCAAAGCCAGCCTCAGCAATGGTGAGGTGCTAAGCCACTCAGTGAGACTCTGTCTCTAAATAAAATACAAAATAGGGCTGGGGATGTGGCTCAGTGGTAAAGTGCTCCTGAGTTCAATCCCTGGTACCAAAAAAAAAAAGGAAAAAAAAAGTAAACAAGTAATCAAATTCAGAATAATACTATAGTGGTAGCATATAAATCACTTTCACACAGAAAAAGACCATTACATATTTAGTCAACTCATCTTTGACAAAGAGCAATCATAATACAATGGAACAAAGATAATCTTTTCAATAAATGGTGCTGGAAATTTACATACAAAAATATGAATCTACACATTGACCTTATAGTCTTCACAAAAATTAACTCAAAATAGATCAAAGACCCAAATGTGAAGTGTAAAACCGTAACAACTTTATAAGATAGGAAATATACAGCTGGGGATATAGCTTAGTTGGTAGAGTGCTTGCCTCCCAAGCACAAGGCCCTGGGTTCAATCCCGAGTACCACTATGGGGGAAAAAAAAAAGAAATATACCTAATTGATCTTCAATATGGAAATGATTTTTAGGTCCAACATCAATAGCATGATCCATGAAAGAAATAATCATTAGGATAGATTTAATTAAAAATTAAAACTGATATTTTATGAAAGGCAATGTCAAGAGAATGAGAACACAGTTTCACTGTGAGAAAATACTTGCAAAAGACCTATCTAATAAAAGACCATTACCCAAATATATGTATATTTATATGTATATATACCCTTAAAACTCAACAAGAAGAAAACACTCTGATTAATAGGTGGACAACAGCACCTCATCAAATCAAGATGTATGATTGGCAAGTGAACATATGGAAAGATGTTCCACATCATACATCATCAGGAAAATGAAAGTTAACATAATAATGACATGCAAGTACACACCTTTTAAAAAGTACAAAATCCAAAACATTGACAACACTAAATGCTGGCAAGGATGTGGGACAAGAACTCTCATTCACTGCTTGTTAGAATGTACAATGGTACATATTTTTGGAAGACAGTTTGGCAGTTTGTTACAAAATGAAGCATACTCTTATCCTATGATCTAGCACATGCACTCTTTGACTCTTTGGTATTTACCCAGAAAGTTGAAAACTTGTGTCCACACGATCTACATTCAGATTTTTATAGCAGCTTTATTCATTACCATCAAAACCTAGAAGTAACCAAGAAGTCCTTCAATAGATGAATGGATAAACTCTGGCACATTCAAACTATGGAATGTTACTTAGCGCCAAAAGAGATGAGCTATAAAGACATGGAGGAAACTTAAATACATATTACTAAGTGAAAAAAGCTGATGTGAAAAGCCTACATAGGGTATGATTCCAACTGTTTGACATTCTATAAAAGACAAAACTATGGGCATAGTAAAAGGATCAGTGGTTCCAGGAGTTAGAAGGGAAGGAAGGATGAATAGGTAGAGCACAGAAAATTTTTAGAGCAGTGAAAATACTCTATGAAATATGAAAATATATTGTGTTTATAAGAAAATATTTTTTACTATAGAATGTTTCCATCCATCTAAAATTGTATTTCGTGTATTTGTAGAAAATTTCTAGAACCATACATATCAAATGATTCTCGGTATTAGTTCTATGGATGACATTCAGAGGTAGAGTGTGAACTTATTTCTATGAGATATCCTTTTATACTTTTTGCATTTCTAATGTGTGCATATATTAATTTCTACTAAGAAATATTTTTTTAAAAAGAAAAGAGAACTATCTTTAGAATAATTAGAGGAATGTGGATGTGGATTATATATTAGGTGATATTATTGAATTTAAAGTCTCCCTTAAATGTGTGGGAAGAAAGAAAAATTATGGCAAAATGTTAATATTTGGTAGATATAGGTGAAGAGTATACATGTATTGGTTTCTTTTTTCAATTTTTCTATACATTTGAAAATTTATTTTCAAAACAAAAAACCACATATGATATTCATCTATAATATCAAGACTATAAATGCTCTTAATGTTCTAGCAATTTCTTCAGTGTTCCTTATTGATAAAAGCCTGCAACTTGAATATGAAAAACCTCAAATGATCTAATTCACTCACATGAAATGCTGATGTGTGTGACTGCCCATGATTTTATAAAAACTAAGTACTGAAACCTTTGATAAAGGAAATGGATTATTAACTTTCAATCAAATGTAATAACAAAGGGAATTTAGTGATTGTATAAGACCTGATTACCAAGCAAACAAAGGAAACCAAGAAGATACAGTTTAAGCATATTTTCAGGAAATGTACTTGCCCAGTTATTCTCATGATTTATATCCATATTCCTAATTTGGAAGAAGAAAAATTCTCCAACACTAGCACTGAAAATCAAACTAAAAATGTTATGTAATTAACTTTCTTTATATTAACATGATGAGTATCATTTTATAGTACATAAGTTAAAGGTTTTTTTTTTGGTGTATCATATCTACATCATAGAAATGTTTCCACATATAAGACTGATATGAAGTTTGTCAGAGGTATAGCATCCATTACAATTTCATCATTATTTGTTGACCATTATAGTTATGAAGGAGAAAGGTGAGATTCTTGTGGTCTAGTGATGCAAATACACCATCCTATTTGTTCATGTAGAATTTCTTCAAGTCAAAGGCATTGAGAGTCTGTACCTTAGCACAGTAGCTGCGACAGTAATGTGTTACAAGTTGTAGTCACACTATCATTTAGTTGCAGAAATGGAACTTGAAACTCCCAAGTTGCCCAAATAAGTGCTCAGAGAATTTGTTTTATCCTCTAATAATCAGTGAATTTCATTCCACATTCCAAAAGGTCATTAATGCCACCAACATTATGTTTTAAAAAGTGTGTCTCTCTTAGCAAAAAATGTAGGGTTTATTTTAACATATCTAATGCCAATTAATTCCCATGCATCCCCACCAAGTGAATCTAATAAATCACAGGATCAAATGAACTATGTGGGGCCAACACTAACCCATCTAAATGTCTCCATTTAGATTATAAATTTTTCAAAGACAAGAACTATGTCTTAAATCTCTTGATAGCTCTCTACCTAGTACAGATTCAATAAAAGATACTGGTAATCATGTTTACAGTAATGATGATACTGATGATAATTTCTTAAAATGAAAATAAAGGAAAATGTTCATTCATTCAATACAACAGAATTTTGGGAAGAGTAATAAAATTCTTTAGTTTTTTGATATTGCCTGAATAAAATTCTATTGTTTGAAGGGTTTAGCAAAGGTTATAAAATTTAATTAACTCAGAGGGAGTGAAGAACACTTGAGAAGATTTTATTTTCCCTTCATAATTGCTATCAATATGATAAAATTGTCCTCAAGCAGTCACTGCTGTCACATTAGCATATACAGTTAGTTTGAAGTCCCAAATGACATATTCTGTTGTTTCATGTTTCTTGTCTGTTAAGGTTAATGGAATAACCTTAACGGCATTCATTAGAATAAAATTATACTAAAAATATAATCTGACCCAATTAGTGAAAGCAGCTCTCGTCTGATATAAGTGGTAATTCCAGCTGTAGGCAGCAGAGGTAGTTGTTTTCATAGAAAACATGAACTACTAATTACTCATATTTGATCGTCTCTCCTAATTTTAATTTTAAATGTTAAAATCTTAAAAGTTATTTATCTTCGTATCATAATTTCTTTCCTCTTTCCTTTTGTCCTTTCTTTAGCAGGCTTGTTTTGCTTTACAGAGTCAACACTATCAATTTTTTTTTTTACTTTGTTTTTAATTCTCTAATTGAGTCCTCAATTACTATGCCAAACATAAATATCCCAGGGTGGACACTACTATAATTAAACCATAGCATAAAAAGACTGTTTCTCATTGCTACTGTAAGAAGATTTTAAATTCAATTTAACAGATATTGAATAATGATGATGTGCTGTGGAAGATGGTATGGGAAAAATAAACAAGTGCCCATCCAAGCATAAGAGGTTTAAACCAAGAGTCTGCAGATAATAAATCCGAAAAATTCACCTCTGAAAATGATTTAATTCTAAATCCTCTCAGGTGACCATCCTAGGGCATTCTGGATTAGTTACTTAACTACTCTCACCTTCAATATCTCCACTAGCAAAACAAAGATAATCACACAAATTTAAAAAAATATATAGTGATGATCAAATGAGATGTGGAATGTGAGACCATCTCTGAAGTGTCTGGTACCTACAGGTGCTCAATAAATATTGTTTTTTTTTTTTTTTTTTTGAGGGTCTCCCAGAAGCATGTCTGCTCATTTGGAATATCTAGACATTCTGGGCCACAAAGGAATATGACAAAGATACACCAGGCCAGTGATAGTGCCATGGTTAAGATGCTCAATTAATATGGATATGTGTGTATATATACATATTTATATATAAAGTACATATTATATATACATTATTGTGTATATATACATTATATTAGAGCATATGTGTTATATATATTGTACGTATATATAAAATATTTTTTCTATTTAATTTGTGTTCTCTGTTCCCTCATTCCTCAATCTCTACTACCACTCTGAGACTCACAATACTCCAAAGCTTATTCTCACTGATAAACCTACATTTATAAAATTCAACTGCTAACTAAACATAGGAGACATAACATAGCAAAGGAGATAAAACATAACAGCTGATAGGAGATAGAACATAGCAGAACATGCAACTATTGATAAAGAAATAATTTAGGTGGTAGCCTAAGAGCCAAAGCAGGAATAAGAATATTAATAGTAATTCAACACCTTTCATTTTTCTGACATATGGAAAAGTGAGTAAGATTCCTAAGAAAGAAAGGGTAATTTTAATTAATTAGAGTAAAAATCATTTTAAGACATTGCCAAAGAGATGGTCATTATTAAACTAAGATGTATTTGTTTTTATCTTATCCATGATACATTGTAATATTTTTCTGCAATCAAGTAGACATGAGTGTATGCAATCTTCATATATTTGAAGCTCTAGGCAAATAAATAAGAATAGTCCATTGTTTTAGCCTCTTTAATCAGAGGAAACAAATAAGTAATTCAACCAAAAAATGTCTATTAATTACACTGATCATGCACTTAGTTAAAAATAAATAATATAAATGTGGAAAAAAATCTCTGGAATATACACAAAGGCTTTATGTAACACAAGGGCTATGTCAAAGAAAACATTTGCTTTACTTTGATTAAAGTAAAAGACTTCTACAAAAATTGACTCACTGTTAAAATAACTCTAATATTTTGGAAAGTTTAACAAAAGCATACTTTCCTTTTTTTCATTGTGAATGGTTTTATCTAGGAGGACAATATTCTACACTGGAAAAGTATGATCTAATTTTATTTTAGCTGCTGAACTCAAAGAATACAATTAAACCTAATAACTTCTAGGGTCCAATAATACTAAAATAGTCAAACTGAAAGTAGTATTGATTACTTATTCATGAAAATGTAATTCTGATGATAATTTAACATTATTTGGTAAAGGACTTAATTTCCTACCTAAAAACATTCATTTCCAATCAGAGAGTCTTACTCCAATTAATTTTGCATTTTTCTAGTAGCAAAAAAAAAAAAAAAATTACTTTGAAATGGCTGGAGGCGAAAAGTAAGTAACTCTTTAAACCCAGCAAGTCGTAACATTTCAATATAATCTAATGAGTAGAGTGAATCAGTAATGCAGAATCATTGTCAACTGTTTCTGCCCTTCTCCCTGGCACTACTGTGAAACAGAGATTGGAATATTGAACATTTCAGGCCAGAGCCAAGGTAATTTAAATTTTTATTGCCACATTTAGTCCTTGGCTTTAAACAAGCCAAAAAAGAACCCTCAGAAAAAGTAATTTACTAAATCATGATACCAATCAAATCATGAACAACTAAATTGCAATGTTTGGCTCTTCTTGAGTTCCTTTTGTGTTGCTAAGACATTAGATAAGTCTGATTGACAAGCAATATTTTGCAAAAGAGTTCAGAATGCTCTCTTGGCAAGGCTGAGGATGGAATATAGAGACAGGCTATCTTCTTATCTTTTAACTAAGATGACTTTGCAGCATTTCCTTTTTGCTTAAATTGCCCTTGGGAAGATTAACATTGGTTGCAAGCTCCTGGTCCAAAAGCTAATCAATTTTCTGAGGCTCCAATAAACTTGGGAGGCAGCTGAGATCAATGACCATCAAAAATTCTATGATTCCTTAGATGAGTTATCAGTGAAACAAAATGTTGGTCATCAGAGCAAAACACACACACCAAGAGACACACAGACATACACATACACAGACAGAAATTTCCTTAAGAGATGGAACCAGCCTTATTCCTGCTTATAGGGATGGTATAAAGATTTAAAAAGTTGATTAATAAAGAAACTTAGAATTAATGGTGGTAGGCACAGGGCAATCACTCTGTAAATATTTTGCTATTGCTATTATTGTTTATATTTACTGTGTTCATCACAGAAACTGTTATATAACAAGAAAGTAATACATTTAAATAATTTTAAAGATTAATGTAGATTTATTCTTTTCTCTGGTGTGTTAGATGCTCATGGAAGAGAATTCAAGTTTATGATTTCAACTGGAAAAATGTTATGTGTATCTTAAAAATGTTAAGGCCATTGCTGCAAAGGATAGTCAATGAAGAGTTTTAAAGAGGATAATATAACCAGATTTTATCTTAAAAAGATAAAATTGGAAAGTACAGGCGATTTGGAAGAGTCTTAAAGCAGAAAACCAGATAGGAGACTCAAATATCCAGAGAAGAGAAAATAACTGATTCTTAGTTAAGACAATAGTAATGAGATAAAGATGAGATCAGATTAGCAAGATAGACAGGATATGTAAGCAACAGAATTTAGTCACCAATTCTATAGTGATGGCAAAGTAGTCAGAGTTACCTGTTTGCCCCATGCTGAGCACTATTCTAAGTTCTTCGTATGCATCAAATGGTCACTTGTTTGTGACTTGGTAAACAGAACAGAAGTTACCCTTAAGTAGGATAGGTTATCCATGATGAGGAGCAAGATTGGTGAGAGAAATAATAATAAATATTGATGAGGATGTGGAGGAAAAGTTATACTCATACATTGTTGTGGGACTGAAAATTAGTGCAGCCACTCGGGAAGGCAGTATGGAGATTCCTCAAAAAACCAGGAATGGTACCACCATATGACCCAGTCATCCCACTATTAGATATATATCCAAAGATATAAAATCAGCATACTACAGTGATGCAGTCTTATCAATATTTTTACTGAATTTATAGCAGTATAATTCACAATAACCAAACTATGGAACCAACTAGGTGCTCTTCAACAGATGAAGGATAAAGAAAATGTGATATATATATATACACAAAATGTGATATATATATATATATACACAATGGAGTATTACTCAGTCATAAAGAAGAATGAAATTATAGCATTTGCTGGAGATCATCATACTAAGTGATTCAGAAAGTCAAAGATGGAATGTTTTCTCTGATAGATGGAGGCTAATCCAAAATAGAAGGCAGGGAGAAAAAACTAGAGAAAGGGGAAAAAAAAGGAGAGGGAATTTCATCAAAATAAAGGAAAGATTAGTAGAATAGACTAAAGGGATTGGGGAGAAAGGAGAGACAGGAAAAGGGAAGAACAGTGGAAAGAATCTGACTGAACTTTCATATGTACATACATGAATATACCACAGTGAATCCCAACATCAAGTATATCCACAAGACACTAATTTAAAAAACTATAAATGAATTGCCAAAAGAATAGGAGGGAAGCAGGGGAAGGGAGGAGGGGAGGGGGGAAGTTCTGGGGACTGAATTAGAGCAAATTCTGTTCTATGCATTTGTGATTATGTCAAAATGTATCCTAATGTTACCCATAACTAAAAAGAACCAATTAAAAAAAATTCCACTTGGCCCATTGGAAAAAAAATGAGTATGTTCATATATAACACTCTTGAAATTAAGGGCATACCTATAAAGACTAATTCTTTTTCAACTTGATTATCAAATTACATGTTAATTAAAATTATTGTTTAAAATCTATGTAGCTATGTGAAAGGGAAAATACTAATGCCAACAGAACTGACTTTTAAATGAGAAACAAACATAATGAATACTAAGAAAAAAAGGTGAGGGGCTGGGGGCGTGGCTCAGTGGTAGAGCTCTTGCTTAGGCACTGGGTTCCATTCTCAGCACCACATATAAATAAATGAATAAAATAAGGACATTTTAAAAAGCTGTATGTCTAAAACCATTTGATTAAAAAAAATAGTTGGAAATTCTAGTGGAACATCTAGGTAAAATGACTCCAAAGCAGTAGGATATAATAATCTGAAGTCCTGGGCTGATGTATGAGAGGGGGTAGATATTCAGGAATCACTAACCAAAAAGTCGAGGTCAAGGACATTGTTGAGATCAACCCAGAAGGTAAGTATAAAGATAAAAGAGGTTTAGGGAAGAGGCAGGGGAAGAGGGAGTAGGAAAGGAACTGCAAGAAAACTGCCCAAGGAGAAGGAGGAGAGCAAGATCAGGAGAACTAGGAGAGAAGTTTCCAAAGGAAGAGTTCAGTAGTAACAAATGCTACAGAGATCAAATACGCCATGGAAAGGGGAAGAGAATCATCCATTAGTCAGAGTAGGAGCTTGATATCTGACGAATGGGGTACCTTCACTACTAGGCACAAAGCAGAGCATTTCCAGTCTTGCCTCCAAACTGCCCCTCTTCATCATCTATTATAGGCATTTTCCCCCAAAATTTTAGTCTGTCAAAAATGGGAAGTACTTTTAGACACTTCCTCAGGAGTACGTGGGGCCTTCCAACCGTTATTGTTTTGTCCTATGACATTCTCCCTATAAGAACCCAGAAACCACTATGGACACAGGAACTCACATAAGAGAGTTTATTAAGCAAACAGACAGAGTGTCTCCCTGCAGGGTAAGAGAGAAAATGAGAGGAAAAGAGAAAGAGAGAGAGCGTGCTCAAGAGAGAGTGAAAGCCAGAAGGAGGGAGCATGAAAGCAAGGAGGAGAGAGAGTGAAAATGGCAGGGGAGCCATTCTTAAGCAGTCTAATTCCACGGGCTAACAGGGGACCAATAATGGAGAAGGATACTTGCAAGTTGACTGATGAACCAATAGCTAGCTAGGATGTTCACAGACCAACAAACTAGGTTGTAAGTTGGGAGGCAGGGAAATGACTACAGCATAAAGGGCGGGGGAGCAGCTTTATTGTCAGGGTCTTAAGTCCCCTTGCTCTTCTCGACCAGCGACAAGGGAAGGGGACACTCCCCAACAAGGTCAGACTGGGATAGTTAGGGCCGACTGACCGCCCGCTCCCAGCCCTCCAGACAGAGGACAATCAGATACATCAGGGAGACCAGTCACAGCAGGAACTCGTTTATTGAGGAAATCACACAGCTTTTATGTAGGGTGGGGGCTAGGCGGGAACCAATTAGCTTAAAGGTCAGCAAGGCATGGGGGTTCAGGCAGGTGAGAGTCCCATTGGACTATATGGCAAGCACAAGCTGATCACATTCGTGGAACTGTTGTTAACCAATCCCTGACAGTGGTCCGATTTATCATCATTAACCTTTGAAATCGCCGTTGAGTCTTGATCTTGCTCACTCACCAGGGAGTAAGGAGTCAGCCTGAGTTAGTTAATGTGTCATTAGTCCCAACACTTATATTATATTATATTCCCCCATTATTGTTTTTATAAGATCTTTTGTTCTCCAGTTCTCTCCCCCCTTATCTCTCCTTCCTGCCTATGTGACTAGGCCTGGTTTTGCAGGTGAGGTGTAAAAAGTAAGAAGTGGATGGTGCAGGGCTAGAACCAAAGTAATTCAGCCAGGCAAGGGCCCAGAGGGCATTAATTAGTAGCTCCTTGCTTACAGTCCTTGATAAGGGCAGGGAAATTTGAAAATCAATGGGCTCCAAAGATCCTTAACATTCCATTCTCCCAGGGGCAGTCTCTGACTTCCAGACTTCCAGAGGCAGATGGCTTTCATGGATTTCATTTCCTTGATTTGACCGATCCCCTATATCTACACTAACTGCCTGTCCTCAATTCTGGCTTCATTCCCCTGACTAGTTTTAGGAACTCCTTACTGCTGTAGGGAAAGGGGGCAATGACCACTCTGGCTTCTTCAAGCTGGAAGGGGACAGCATGAGGCAAGCAGTTTGGAGTTCCCTTTTAGAAATCGGGTCAATCAAGGGGTCCATGGTAGAAGTCTGGTTGGGGAAGAGCAGGTTGTAAATGCATCTGGGGGTGGGTGCTTCTGTGAGAGAGGAACAAAAGGACATGAATACTGAAATGAGATTAATACAAAATAAATGTTGCAGAATCTGGAACACGTCAATAAATATCATGAAGATGACAGAAGTCAATAATCTCTCACCAGGAGGTGGAAGAACTGAGAAATTGTTCCCATAACAAGGCCTAACAAAGGCTAGAGAGGACAAGGCCTTTATTTGGGAACTTTAACATTGTCCAGGTTATCAGGAATGTAAACCCAACATTCAACTCTTAATGTCATTGATGTCCCCAGAAAATAGAGTTAAGCTACTTAATGTCATCTGATTTTTGTAAAATATCCTTTTATTGGTATGTGTTTAGTAGAGATCTCTATATTTCTGTTACTAGCAAACATAGATTAAGCCTACCTGTGTCTATAGGCCTTAAACTGACTAAAAACTTCTGACTCTGGCAGTTTCTCTTGATAGTTATCAGGCACATTTGCTTAAGAATCTCTATTTTGTAGCTTCCAGTCTTTATTCTAGTGGGCTAACACAAGTGTATATTTTAAGTTACATTTAACTGTTATTTCTTTTAAATGCCCAAGAGTGGCTATATTTTGGTTTTAACTATTTTCCTATGTGTCTAAGATCAAGCTAGTCAAATTGACCTGTTCCTGTCTTGTTAAAGAGTCAGCTGAGTTTCCACAGGGGTCACTCAGACCCCTGAGAAGCTGAGAGCAGCTTCTTAGCTCCATTAGTGCCATCTGTTAGGCAGGGTCTCCTCAGTGAGGTGGCTTCCCTTGGAAGCATCAGGGATGTCTCCCTTTTCCAATGACCCTCCTCTGCAGCAGGTGCACTGATTGGCTTTTTATCCTCTAGTGGTCTTATCAACCTCCCTGATCGGGAGGTCGTGTGACCCAGAGTTTCAAAGTTCCTTAGAGAAGTCCTCTTGTTCCCTGGGTTCTGTCTGACACTGAGGGCAAGATACTGGTTTTTCTTGGTGTCTGTATTTAATTTCAATCTCTAAGTTTGATCTTAACCATTCAGCAAGCCAGTCTCACCAGTCATAAAGTAAGAGTGCTGGGCTTTAACTTCAATGTCTATAACTTTATAGTTATTTACCCTTTTATTTAACTAGAGTCTGTATTAGTACTGGAAGTTATCATTATATACTTTCTGTTCTGTAGGTGATGGCTTATTATCACAAGTTACCTAGGTTTTGAAGCAGTACCTCTGCAAAACAGGTAACAGTTTTACAAAATGAAATTAGCAAGAGTAAAAATACATTCAGCTTGTATAATAGCTATCTTGAATTTTTGGCTGAACTCTACATTACATCCCATTTGAAATCACAGTAGTTTTACAGCAAGAACCAATCTTTTGAATAGAACTTTGAAGAAGCTGGAGTCTGGCTTATTTTGGAGCCACTCTAACATTCAGTAAGGTGGGAGGGGAGGCAGAGTCTTATCTCAGGTAAGGCAGGGCTCTTTACAAATTTTAAGTGTTTTAATTCTGATGTTTATCTTTGCTTCTTTCTTAAATGCCATTTTAAGAAGTTTACATATATTGATTCCTGAGTCTATATGAACATTAGTTAACACAATTTAATTTTATATCTAAAATATGAAATAAGAAAGGCTGAGAGAGCTTTTAACTTTCCTTTTGTGTGACAAAGTGGCAAAATGCTTTCATGTTTCACGATACTAACCTTTAAACAAATCAGGCTCTCACTAACTTTTAGAAATACATTTACATTTAAATTTTTTTTTTATCTCAGTGTAAAAAAGTACCAAATTTTACATATACCCTATTGATGACAGGTCCTATAATAGAACATTAAATGATAGAAATAAATCCCTAATAACATTTACTCTTCTTCTAAGTTTAAAATTACCATTACAGACAAGTTAAATTTGGAGAATAGCAGCTTGACAAATTTTCTGCTTTAAAGACTTGTATACCTGGAAAATATGAACACATTTAATATACAAAGATTGACCATTCCACAATTATTACCAAATTTAGTTTTTAAAGAAAAATTTAGACTCTAATATAGTATAACACTTTAACAGTTGTTGTTTAACCATAATTGTATAAACCCCAATTTTTAAGACTAGTTGTTTTAAAGAAAAGAACTTAACAGACAAAATTTTACCAACCTATGAAAACACCAATAATGTTTAAGTATGTTACTCCATGGAATTTAAGGAGTTGAGAGTACTTGATGTTATTTAATAATTAGCAATTTAACTTTGTAAATTAATCAGATGTCTCTAACAAACACATTTGAGTAATCCCATACATGTCAACTCTAATTCACTCATCTTATCGTAAAAAAACAAGATATCAGACAATTGTACCAATAGTATTTGCCATCTCTTTCCTGTTGAAGAAAAGTCCTAGAAAAATTGATGTTAGACATTTTATAAACATCAACATTTTATTAGTTTGACCACCTGGAGACTTGTGAGTTAATTTTAAAGACATTTTACTTTTATTAGCTTATCCAACTTAAATTGAACCTTTTTAAATCATGTGAATTAAAAGTATTTGGATCCATTTTTAAAAATTTTAATTTTATGCACACTTATATTTAGTTGCACACAGACAGACAACACATAATACAACAGCAAAGGCCTTGTAATGTTTATCTCCATTGCAATGTAACAGATGTTCAAAAATAACTCTACAGTTGGATAAAAAGAACTGACCAAAAATCATTAACCTAGGTATGTAGGACCAAAATTTTGAGCTCAAAAAATATAGCATTTAAGAAAAACAAGAGTCCTAGAAGAAAAATGATAATGGCCATTAATTATAGCATGAGAGAGTGAGAAAGAGAAGGGCAGAGAGAAGGGGTGAGAGGGAGAGATAGAGCGTTCTGTGTTGCAGTCCAGGAGAAATTTAAAATGGACACTTCTTTTTTTCTTCAATCTCAGGTTGGTCCCTCGCTGAGCCAGCTGCAGTCTACATTCCAATGGAGGTTTCAGCAAGGCTAGGTAGGGGGAATTGCCTAGGGCTTTTAAACTTTTTTGTGGTTGGGAATACTTTTGAGGCATGGGGCTATGTCATACTCTGTACTGTGACATATCACTGACTGTTGGGCTGGTTAGGGTTACTTCCTCCACACTGGCCACCTCCCATGGGAGGCTAGAATATGTGCATGGGACCTCGTGGCAGGAGGACTGGATGGGCTGGACAGGAGAACGGAAGCAGAAACAGAATGGGGCAAAGGAGATGGAGAAGCAGTGGCCAGAGGGGCCTGTGCTGCAGCGGACTGGTATCAGGGTGGTTTGTTAGCTGAGTCAAAGTCAGGAGGAGGATGAGGGATTAAGAGGGGGAGAAGAAGCCAAAAGGAGGCATTCGAGTTTGCAGGAAGAGCAAAGAAGTGCAAGAAAGAAAAGACATGATGATAAGGATTCCCTTTCCATCTGCCCACTTGCTCACAGAAACTGTGTGCCATTATGTGGTCATTTTGGATTGATTGCCTAGGCTGGGGGTCAGGTAAAGGGGTTTAAAATAGTCTAGGGATTCACCCCAGGGGTGAATCTGCTGGAATGGAGGACCCAGATCCCATGGTGAAGACTGATATAGCCAAGTCAGTGTCCAGGGTGTCCCGAGGCCACAGACTAGTCGGCTGGAGATGAGAAGGCAGCACATTGATGGGGGTCGTCACACAAGCATCAATGTGTGCCAGGCAAAAGCCAAGAGAGTTGAGGACCTGACATTAGGATTTCGAGAGTGAGAGCAAAGAGGAGCCTCAACCCTGAGAGAGAATCTCTACCATAAAGATCAGGACCCCACCATCAGATAAGGTCAACTAGGGGGCCAGCTATAACTACAAAAGTCGTGGATGGAGGACCCCCCATTTCTCAACTACCTCGAGGGTACTGGACCATCAGTGGTCGCGTCTCAGGTCAACAGAGGAGTGTTTAAGCTGACCTAGGGGAAAACTCACCAATATGAAGGCTGGTGGTGGATGTGGAAAGTGTCCGGGTGAATGGAAGGTGAGACCAACATCTGGGGGTCTGGGGCAATGGATGGGATTCCACCCACCTAAGCAATGGTAGAAGAGCCCATCTGAGTCACGGCACCAATGTAAGAACCCAGAAATCACTCCGGACATGGGAAATCACATAAGAGAGTTTATTAAGCAAACAAGCAGAGTGTCTCCCTGCAGGGTAAGAGAGAAAATGAGAGGAAAAGAGAGAGAGCGTGTGCATAAGAGAGAGTGTGAAAAGCGAGGAGGAGAGAGAAAGAAAGTGAGTAGGAGAGAGAAAGCATGAGAAAAGATGATAGGGGAGCTATCCTTAAGCAGTTGAATTCCGTGGGCTAACAGAGGACCAATAACAGAGAAGGATACTTGCAAGCTGACTGATGAACCAATAGCTAGCTAGGATGTCCACAGACTGACTAGCTAGGTTGTAAGTTGGGAGGCAGAGAAATGACTGCAGTGTAAAGGGCGGGGAAACAGTTTTATATTATATTATACACCCTGCTAGAGTACAATTGAAATATGTCTCTGCTTGCACCAGACCTATTGATCCCTCACACTTAGATCAAATTCCAATCCCACATTCAATCTTTTATGATTTTCCCAAATCCTGAAAGGACCACTTATTATCAATATCATTAATTTATCAGATTAATCATTTTTTTATTTATAACATTATAATGTTCCATTTTTCTCTTGTTCACTAAACAAAAATGTTTACCTTATGTTATAAATTGTTAAGTGTCTCTAGCTTGCCTCTCCTCTAGATAATACATTCCTAGACAGGGATAGTATCTCATGATTTTTCTCTCAAATACTGAGTGTCACGATGTATGAAAGTCTGATACAGTGATATTATTGCTAATAAGACAAGTAACATCCTACTCTCATTCTGGCTACTATCTAGAGAGGGCAACTCACCCTCTGAAATCACCCACACTCCCTTTTTCTTGAATGTACATTTCACTTTCCAAGAAGGCTCTCCCTTCTTGCACTACAATCTACCTCTAGAAAGATGTCCTTGGATCCCCATATGGTGATAAAAACACGCAGACTCTGGATTCTGATTGATTTTAATTTAAATCTTAGATCTACCATTTACTACATAGGTGATTTTAACACAATGTTTAATTTAACTGAGCTTCAGTGCTCTCATTATTAGAATTATAATACACATGGGTTAGGATTCTTGGGAAAATTAAATGAAATAACTACATAGCTATTAAAAATAAACACTAGTTATTGTTAAAGTACCTATTAAATTTTGGAATTAAGAGGTCATTGCTCTGAAAAAGGATGAATAATGAGAGAAGTCTGGTTCTCCCAAATCTTAAAATACATATAATGACTAAAATGGTGTGGTACTAGCATATGAAAAGAAAAAAGAAATCAATGGAATAAACTAAAAAGTCTGGAAGACCCAAACAGAGTATTGACCTTAGATTTGGACAAGAAAGGCCACTGTCATGGTTAATTTGAATTGACAACTTGACAGTAGTAAGAGATGCTGATGATTAAGCGACTTCTGGGTGTGTCAGTGAGGGCGTGTCTAAGAATGATTGGAACATGGGCTAGTGAACTGAAGTGGAGACCCTCCCTAAACCTGGGCAGCACCACCTAATAGGATGGTGGTTTGGACGGAATAAAAGTTGGAAGAACAAGGAAGCAGATGCAGATGTAAGCTTGACTCTTCTTGAACCCGTTCTTGATGGCTCCTTCAATCGTCTGAGGATATTGGACTCTTACTTCTTCACTCTTCCAAAGTGGGCTCTGCCAGTGATTCTCCAGAAACTGTGGTCTTAGACTAAGGTAGCACTGTTGATCTTTCTTGTTCTGGGGCTTTTGCCTCTTGGACCACACAGCTGCTGATTCTTTCAGCTCTCCAACTGCAGATGGCCATTGTGGACCATCCAGCTTCTGTTGTGTAAACCAACCTAATAAATCCCCTTTTATAATCATGCTTCCTGTTAATTCTGTTTCTCTAGAAAACCCTGACTAATACAGTCACACTATGGTTTTCCTCTGGTTGTACTGCTTTCTGTGGGAGAAGGGGACATGCCCATCTGGAACTTATCGCCTCCCTTCTTAAGTACTTTGATAACTATATGGTTTGATTATGATTTGTCACAGCCAAAATGCATGTTGAGGTGTGGTCCCCAAGGTAATGCTGTTGAGAAGTGATGGTGGGGGGCCTTTTAGACGTATTTGGGCTGTATAGGCTTCCCCCTCAGGGAAGAATTAGTGCTTTGTCATGGGAGTGAATTAGAGAGTGAGATCTTGCTCTCACAGGACAGGATTCATTCTTTAAAAAGTGAGACTGCCCAGTGTTTTCTGTTTCATCTGCACACACTCACTTTCCCCTCTGCCTGCTGCCATGAGTTGAAGCAGAATGAGGTTCTCACTGACAACAGTCAAGACCTTGGATTTCCCAGCCTCCAGAACTGTGAGCAAAAAGAACCTCTCTGCCTTATAAATTTCCCAGTCTTAGGTATCCTGTTATAGCAACTGAAAGCAGACAAGAAAGTTACCAAGACCATTTTTGGCATTGCCTGACTAACTGGCCCCAGGATGACTTCAGGGATTGTGTTGTGGTTTAGATGTAAGCTATCATCCAAAAGCTCTTGTGTTAATTAGGAATGCTTGGAGATGTAATGATTGGATTATCAGAGCTACAATAATCAGTACATCCTAGTTTGAATGAACTGGGTGGTAACTGTAGGTAGGTAGGGTGTGGATGGAGAAGATGGACCACTGAGGTTGCTCTCTGGAAGGGTTTATCTTCCCTGTGGTCCCTTACTCCCTTCTCTCTCTCTTTTTCTCTATCTATATCTCTATCTCTCTATCTCTGCTTCCTGGCCTCTGTGAGGTAAGTAGTTTTCCTCTGTCACTTCTTTCTGTCATGATGTTCTGCCTCACCTTGGGCCCAGAGCAGTGGAATTGACCAACCATGCACTATAACTCTGAAACCATGAGCCAAAATAAACCTTCTTCTCCTCTAAGTTGTTCTTGTGGGCTATTTTGGTCATAGCAACAAAGTCTGACTAACACAGACTGTATGAAACATGCCCCTTCACCCATCATCCCAAGTAGACCATGATGCCTTTATTGCATCCTTCAATAAGACTTTGTGAGAGGTTGTCACTCTTTCCTCTTTGACACATTTTCTTCACTTATCTCCTGGCTCACCATTCTCTTTTTTTCCACCCAACTCACTCAGCTGCTTGGTCTCCTCTGCTCCTTCTTCTCATACCCCCAATATCTGAATACTCAAGTACCTCAGTCTCGTTCTTCATTCCTCTTCTGTCTCCATAGTCCATTACTAAATTATCTTATTCCATTACATGGTTTTAAATGCCACATATTGACAACACTCATATTTTTATTTCTAGCCCTGACCTTTTCTCAGGAAAGGATGGATTTCTGAAATCCATCCTTGTAAACATAACTGACTACTTGACCTCTCCACTTAAATGTCTAATAGGCATTTCAAACTCATGTCCAAACATATATAAAACTAAACATTGAATTATCTGCCACCCCAAACAACTTTTCCTACAGTCTTCCCCATGTTGGTAAATGATAACTCTATCCTTCTAGTTGTTCAAGCCTAAAAACTCAGAGTCATTTTTATCCCTCTCTTTATTTTGTTTAATATACAATCCATTAGTGATTCCTGTAGACTCTACTTGTGAAGTATGCCTGGAATTTGATCACTTCTCTCCCCTGTATCACTAGTACTCAAATACTACTTGCCAACCTCTATCATCTGGGTTATTTATCTGGACCAGGGGTCAGTAAACTTCATCTGTGAAGGGCCAAAGAGTAAATGCTTTAGACTTTGAAGGTCCTATAGCTTTTGTTGCAACCACTCAGGTTTGCTTTTGGTGGTGGAAAGCAGCCATAGACAATACTGAACTGAATAGTTGTGGCTGTGTTCCAATAAAATTTGATTTACAAAAAGAGGTGTTGAGCCAGATTTGATCTGCAGACCGTATTTTACTGACTTTGAAGGGAAGGATGAGTAAGTTATATATATATGTATATATCTTAGTGAGTTATAAATACAACTTAGCAGAAAATGGAGATCACTCACAGTTGTTTTTTTCTGGGTTAAGTAGTACAGGATCAGCTGTTCAGCATGAATGTTAGTTGGACATGGTTATGAATATGGTGACCTCATCTTCTTGATATTCCTCTACCAGTCCATCCTGCAAAGACATTTAGTCTGCGCTCCAGACACTTGAAATCTTTTCCTCTTTATTTTTTTCTAGACTTTTGAAAATGCTCTTTTCTCCACCTGGAAAACTCTTTCTTCTACATCCTGCTTGACTTATGACTATTGCTTACTTATCTATGCAAATTCAGCTTAGATAGCACTGATTCCAAAAGGACTTCTGTGACTAGCTTCTTTCTTGGCTCGAACTTACAAACTCTTTGAACTCCCGGTTAGCACCTGATATAGGTTCTTAATCACTACTCATCCTGAAATCTCATGATCTATTAGTCTACAGAAGGTAAAATCAACAAAACCTTCTCCTATGCAAGGAGATTGTTTTCTTGCAGGAGAAGTAGGTGGTATACAATTGAGTGACTTGGAGAAGAGCCTGTGTAAACCCAGAAATTATATCAGGAGAAGAAAGTGAGTTCACAGGAATGGTTCCATGTAAAGAACTAAGAAATTCAGAGAGGACTATCACAGAGATCCAAGAGGAAAGAAAATACACTCTCACACTGAGATAAAATAACTTAGAGAGTTTATTTGCAAAGAAGAGATTGGGTTATAGGGAAACTCAACTACAGTGCAGGAACCCCAAGTCTAATAGCAACACAGTCTATCATTTTTGACCTAAAGGGATGAGAGAAGAGAGTAAGAACCAGAACCTAGAAGAAGAGAGATTCATGCAGACTCAAGATGAAGAGTGACATACAGTTAATTAAGGAAACAGTCATCCCAAGGCAAACTCCTAGAGCCAGGGAAACAAAACTGTGACCTAAATTTCCCCTCCTCCTTCTCATCTGGGGACTCATGTGCCACACCCAACAGAAACCCAGAAAGCATAAAACCAATGATATAGTCCAGATTATCTGGAGAGACAAATGGAAGATTTCCCAAACAAGAACTATGCTGGGAAGATCAAATCTACCTTTCTGATTGTCTCATAGGTTGGCTGATAGGCAGAGGGGGAAAAAAGAGGATAATGAAAACCTGGATGACAAATAAATAATGATCAAACCAGGACAAATGATAGAACTGCTACATGGCATTGAAAAGTGAGTTTAAATGAGATACTTTAAATGACAGAGAAAGAGGTAGGGGTCCAGTTGAAAGTTCAATTCTTCAAGCAAGAAGAAGTCACCTGGAAAGTACTCCAAGGTAGAATTTAGAAACACCATTAAAGGAGCTAGGTATGTGTAGGGTGAGGGCATAAGCACTGGGTGATGTAATAGTTATGTCTTCAAAGATTGTTAAAGGCTTCCAGGTAAAAAAGGGATTAGTCTATTTTTGCATGACCACAAGAGAGAGAATTAGGGTGAGTGAGTGTTTAGGGAAGGAATGCAATAGATTCAGAGATGACTAATCACTGTAGCAGGAAAGGCTGTCCTGACAAACAGTGAATGCCCTGGTACTTGTATGGTGGTCATGGACTGGGGACGGGGCAAGGGGTGAGAGAATGATCAGACAGAGATGATTTCAAGCATCAGAAGAACAGTCAGCCTATGTAATAGTTGAGTCCACTCTAGTTTGGGGAATCTAATTCTTACCTTAATAAAAATAACCATGAGAGTCATCGCAACTCAGTAGAGAAAATTAAATCTGGCTTATGATTAGTTAAATCCAATGAAAATACAAAAATTTTGTCATTGCTTTAACATTCACTTTTTTCCCTGTCCTCTTTCATTTTCAGAAATGAATTCACATGAAGCAAATCTATAAAGGAGAGCAATAGAGGTGAAAACGCCATGGAAAAGGCAAGCAGTTTGACTAGTAAACTCGTCAAGTGGAGACAAGTGTGAAAACTCATTACAACCTGAATTTCTCACACATATCAGTTTCTCCTTTCTTTTAAACTTCTTAATAGAAAAAGTTGAGTTCATATTATTGGCACCTCCACTATTTGCCCTCACTTCCATCAAAAAATAAATAAATTAGAGACACCTCCTTTTCCACATTTATTTTAATCTAAAATGTTGTGATCTCTCAGGATTTATTTTATGGTTTCTCAAAAGACCAAACCTTAGAAATCACATTCTTAAACTCATGGGGAATATGTCTATTTCTACTTTATTTGGGCAGGTAAATTGAGAGGGAATGGGATTTGATTTAACACCTGTAAAATTCTGTAGACTGTATAAAAGGTATTGCAGAAAAAATAAATACTGCAATGAAGTTCAGCTTCATTTTATATTTGAAGATAATATTTCTAACCATCATATTACTTGTACATTAATGTAACTGTAAAAGTACTGAATTTGTAATTTCATCAGTTTTTACCAGTTGTATATTTTTCTTTTTCTAATACAACAGTTTGATAACTTCTTCAGGCAGAGAAAATCCTTTTTAAAATCACAAAAGTTCTAACAAATCACAAGTAAATTAACAGTGCTGCGCTGAGCACCTCCTTTGTGCCTGGGTCTTTATATGCATTTTTGCCCTACATACTGGGGATTGAACCTGGCCTCACACATGCTAAGAAAGTAATCTGCCATTGAGCTATATTCCTATCCCTTTTATTTTTGAGACAGGATCTGGCTAAGTTGCCGAGACTGGCCTTGGACTTGCCTCAGCCTCCAGAGTAGTGGGGGTTAGAGGCCTGCACCACTGCACCTTCCCCAGACTTAACTTCACAAGATTGAGAAATGATCTTCCATCTCTCTGCAGTCAACTGCCTTCGCTTCTTGCCTGGGGCTAGTCCTAGCAGCGGTGGGGGCGGGGGGGGGGGGGGTCCTAGGTGGATGGGAGGCGTCGGTGTGGTGGAGAAACAGCACACAGAGTGTTCTGAGGCTGAATCTGAATCTTTATTGTTCACAGAATCTTTTTGTATGTTTTTTCTTTGGTATTGATTACATCATTTCATGGTTAATACAAGGAAATTTTAAGTAAAAAAATCTTTAAGAGTATAATTAATTATCTTATTCAAGAAACATGGTCTTACTGTACGATAGCTTAAAAAAAAAAAAAAAAACAAAACCCGGTTCCCAGCAAGGTAGAGGACACCATGCTCCATTTAGTTTTAATTCCCCTGAAAGAATACATCATTAAGTTTCTATAGATACCCTTTCCAAGAACTCTAATGTTAGTTATTAACAGTGGAAAGTTTTTGTTATTACTAACACAGAATAGAGGAATCAGCTTATAGTTAATATTTATTCTATTTCATGTACTCAATGGCAGACTAAACTCTATTTTGATCTTTAAAGAACAAGACATAGGAAGAATACAAATTGTACTTATGATTAACCTATTTATTTTTTATTAAGTGGGAAAAATAACCTTAAACTTAATCATAAACACTAAGAATGAAATGAAGACCAAACACCACATCAAAGTTCAGAGGAATACATTCTCATATACCTATATATAACTTTTAGAGAATTTGTATATTAAAGAAATCACAGGTTCCTCACAGATTTGAGCAAATAATAATTGCTTATTTATGATTTCATCCAGGTACTAATATTAAACTTTATTTTATGTTATTTTGTGTCCCAGCACCATAAAATCTCTCCAGTATTCTCTATAATCTGATTCTAAGGATATATTGATTATTAGTATTAAAAGCAACTGCACTTGGAGACATGCCACACCTATGGCCCCCAAGAGGGAGGATGATCTTTCAACAGAACCATGTCAAGTGTTGGAGTGGTAGGAAATAGATGTGGCAGCTTCTGTTGCACATAATCCATTGTGCTTAGTATCTTTTCATGGAATTAAATTTGATTCTTCCTCCTTGACACTCTCATGCCTCTTTTCTAATCTTCATCCTTTAAAACTGTTACCAAGTGCATGAGAATTACAAACCACCATGCATGTTGAACCAAACTAAAAGGTAATAAAGGGTTCTTCAATGAGCATGCCAGGCAAATGGTGGCTGGGAGCAGGCTAATGCCTCAAAGAACTCCCAGCACCTAATTTTGGCAGTACAGATTTATAAAGGCAAAACCCACAAGAACAACTGAGGCACATGTAGGTCAGAAAGAACCTGTTGAGACAGATATCTTGATTACATGAGAGAACTGACTTGATTATACATTTCAGAGTCATTTTGTTATACATAAAGGCCATAGTCAGGGACGTGGGAAGGTTCTACTGTACTGTCCACACAGATAGAGCTCCAGGAGGCTGAAAGGAAAACATGGTAAGCAAGCATACAATGGAGTCAGGTCAGAATAAAATGGTGTTACTTTGATTCTTTTCCATTTCAAAAACCTAAAATAAGTTCTGACTTGTCTATAAAGCCTTCCCTGTTCACCATTTTCTCTATGACTGATTTCAAATTTGTTACTAGATAATTATAATTGTCTCCTTCTAAAGAGACATTTTACTAAGGGTAAATTTCAAACACATTCAAACATAAAATAATTTGATTAATTTTTTAAAAAATGAAGGCTATTTCCCTGAGTCTCAAAGGTTGATTTGGCTTCCCAGGCTGGGTTTCCACCCTCAGTCTTCCATGATGATTTGTCTGGGTTTCAGATGAAGAGGGGGCTCTTCCAGATATTTATAAATAGCATTTTAAACTATTTTAGAAGTGTGTGTGAGAGTGTGTGTACCAGTAGATATATTAGTAGATAGTACCCATTTTTAGTGGTACAAAAACTATTAGATTAAGTGAGACATTATGAAAGTTGGCCTAGTAAACCTAATTGGCTGGTGAGTCAATAGGTAAGAAGCACAAGAGTGGGTATGTTGGCACATGTTTGTGAGTAAATAGAGGTAGCAAGATACTGTCAAGAGATTACAGGAATTAGAGTCAAAATAAGTGTTTTCAAATTCTAATTTAAACACTTTACTTTCCTGAGCCTTCATCTCTTCACTGAAGTTATTTCCCTGCAGTTTTCCTCAATACTGTGCTAAACTTATGTTTTTAAATGGAAAATGAGCCTGTAGAATTATTTCAGAGAAATTTTTCAGGAAATATTATAACTAACCATTAGTAGAGAACCATTACTTTAAAAAATGTGTTTATTTCATCAGGTCAAAGTTTCTCAAACTTTTGTGTGCAAAAGAACACTTTAACATGCAGAATCCTGGACTCCAAATCTAGAGAGACTGACTTAGTGAACCCACTAGCAAATACGCCCAGACATCTAGCATTAATGCTCCATATTCCAAAACTTTGTTAGCTCTCTTAAATCAGAAATTTTTCTAATGGACTAAGCTTTTGGTTAAATAATTTTGAGTTTTATTTTGCATAAACTGTATTTATAACTGCAAACTATAGTTTAAATGCTCTCTTAAAATAGTACCCCCTTAACATTAAATATCATGGGGCAGTATTCCAGATCAGACATGGCTTGGAGTCACACCAAACAAATGGTAACATCACTACATATTCTACAAATTTTTTAAAAAATTTTGAATTGGATAATGGTGATGGTTGCAAAAACTCGTGACTATACTGGAAATCACTGAATTGTGCCCTTTAAAATGGTGAATTTGATGCCATGTGAATTGTACTTCAATAAAAAAAATACTTGGTACTTTTCATTTCATGTATGAGTACAGGCATTTTTGAGAATAAAACCCCAGAAGTAGGATTGATAGCTCAATGAACATGTATGCACTTCTATTTCTCTTCTTTTTTTTTGTTCTAGGGATTGAACCCAGAGGCACTCCATCACTGATTCATCCCCAGCACCCCACCTATCTCTTTTAAATAGGGTTTTGCTAAGTTGCTCAGGCTGGCCTTGAACTTGCTATCCTGTCTGAACCTCTTGAGTTCCTGGGATTATCGGCATGCACCACCATGCCTGGTTCATATGCACTTTTTTTTTTTTTTTTTGAATATGGAACGCTTCACGAATTTGCGTGTCATCCTTGCGCAGGGGCCATGCTAATCTTCTCTGTATCGTTTCAATTTTAGTATATGTGCTGCCGAATGGAGCACTCATATGCACTTTTAATTTGTGATTTTGCTGAATTTCGCTCAGATTTTGTGCCAATTTATACTCCCCATAACACGAATGACAGGAGTTGTTACTCTTACCCCACACCCTTGCTAATATACAGTGTGTGTTGTCAAACTTTTAGAATTTTGTCAAACTGATAAATAAAAAAAATGGTAACTTGGTGTAGTTTTAATTTGCTGCTCTTTCGTGAGTAAAATATTGAGTTTGGTTTGTTATTTTTTTTTTTTTTTTTTTTTTTTGCCTAATTCCTACAAAATTTAATCCACTGGTAATGCTTGCCTGTACTGCCATGTTTTGTTACATAGGAATCTGTAATTCTTGTGGCAGGAAGAAGTTGCTCTGTTTCCAGCCCTCTCAATCAACCCCAATTTCAGTTCTACACTACAGCTCAGTATATAATTATTCAAATTAGCAATGAGTCTTTTTGGCAACAAATTAAACCTCTGCAGAAAACGAACCAAGTGCCATAAAAAGAAAATAGAAGTTGAATTTTTAGCCTTTGAATCTGAGCTTTTGAAAACCAAACAAAAGGCTAGAGCTTCTCCAAATTACTGATTACACAATAATCTCTGAATCCTGATGTCTGATTTTACCCCCCAGGGTTAAGTTAATAGAGCTCTTTTCTTGTAGCAAGAAAAAGAGACCCTATAAATACTATTCATTCTTTAAATACATTTATTTGCATAGCTTTTTCCATCATTGAAGATTAATCTTCCATCTATATAATAACTTGAATCACAAACATGCCCATTTTCTGGGTGGAAAATCAGATTGTGATGAGAACTCCCAAGTTGAGATCAATTGCAAGGCTGTCTTCCAATAACATATGGTTCATCCAATTTTCAGCAGCAATACTTTAGACTCTAAAATTTCAAAACAAACATTTTGAATCTATTCTCTTGAGTACCACCAACTAAATTTATTTCTCAATGGAGATGTAACTTAATAGTTTCGTTGTGTTTTGTACCCAGCATCCTCCTAATGACATTTTCCCTACCCGGGTCTGAGGTCTTAAGCCTCTGAGTCTTAGAGAGGTTGTTTCAAGATAATAAAAACAACAGAGCTGGAATAATAGTGAAAGCTATATTTTTGGAGCACTTACTATGTGACAGGCTCTGTTCTAACAACTTTAAGAATGTTAATTCATTTAATTTGCACAGCAGCTTACGAAGTATGGATTATAATTATTCCCCTGTATACAGAAGAAGAAAACAAAGCATAGGAGGTTAAACACCTTGTCCAAGGTCACCCAGCTGATTAACAAAGTTAGGATTCCAACCTAGAATTTCTGATTCCATTGACGGTACTCCTAACCACTACTCTATGTTGAACATCCGGGACAATCTGACCCAATATTCATTAAATATTTATTTATTTGTTTATTTATTGCAGCACTGCAGATCAAACCAGGGCCTTACACATGCTGTGCAAGCACTCTACCACTGTTTTCAAGTAGAAGTAATACTCATGTGAACATAGAGTTTGAATCCAGTCTTGCCATTGCCAGAATACTACTTAGCAGAAAGCAAGCCACTGCCTAAATTTATAGTTGTCCCATAAACTTCAACAACCTAACTCATCTCAACTACATCATTTCTTAAAATTTCATCTTTCCAAATCATGAAGTTTTCACAATAAGCAGAAATGTTCTACATTTTTCCCTATCTTAATGTTGCAAATCCTACGTCTGTTTCTTCCCTTAATAGTATAGGACATAAACTTACCCCATTATGGCGACAACAGCTCTCAGAAAGGTCTGGAGAAGCAGAGAACATAGCAGCCGGTTAAGATCTTTCTCAGGTAGTTTACTGGAGGTGTAGGGGTTAGGAAACCATTACTTGTCAGAGTGTATAAGAGATTTCTAGATGTAAATCATTTGTGACTTTATCTCAAGGGTTATTGGAAATGAATAATGAGACCAGCACAACCATGTCCCCAGGAGGAAAACTCCAGGACAATAATTACCAAGATCACAATGAAAGCCAAGTGGTAATTAACTCTATTGGTTAGATAATTAAGTGAAACAAAAATACTTTTAGAAAATAAAATTTCAGATATTTAATATTAAACAATTGCAGAATAGCTTTGAGAACTTAAAAGTACAGTTTAGAGGATAGCTCCCTATATAATGGAATGGTGGAAACTGCAATAAATGATGTAAAAAAGCATGTTAAAAACTGTGCATTTCATAAGGACATACTTTCTGTTAAGTATGCCAGCAGGTGGTCATGTTTACTGTCATATTTGAATCTTCATTAAAGTGTTGTTCCTTTTCAGTTTGTGTGTCTGAGTATTATAGAACATTAGGTTTGAATCAGCACCGAATATTTTTGCCCATCCTCCAAATTTTTGATCATTACCCCAATAGAAGGGGGGCAGTGACTTATATTAGAGTCATTTTGTACCTTCCTAATCACACTTTCCCAATGACAGTCTATGTCCATCCATCTATCCATTCATCCACTTGCTCATTCTCCTGATACCCACCTATTTTTTGCCGGGCACTGACCTAGAAGCTAGGGTTATAAAAACAAACAGCACAAGATCTCTCTGTCTTCAAGTAGCTTTCAGTCTAGTTGGAGGAGGCATTTGTGAACAAATACGTGCTATCAGTTGTTACAGCTTTGGCGTTAGTAGTACCAGGGGCTTTGGCGGGCACAATGGAGGAGTGTGAAAGGGGGAGAGGGGAGGAAGGTCTACAGAGGAGGAAATGCCAGAGATTTGTCCTCTTGTCACCCCTTTTTCATTCTGTTCCCTCTTTCTACAATATCTTACTCTTACTTCTTCATTGGGCTAACCCTTACTCAATACTTTTAAAAATTGTGTGTGCAGTGTCTTCAATGGTTATTCATGAAAGCATTTCAATTTTTTAAAATACTGAAATACAAAATGTGTAAGTAGTGGAAGTCTTTCTTTTTTTTTTTTTTTTTCGATTTTTTTTTTTTTTTTATTATAAAATTGTAAACAAATGGGATACATGTTGTTTCTCTGTCTGTACATGGCGTAAAGGCATACCATTTGTGTAATCATAAATCTACATAGGGTAATGTTGTTTGATTCATTCTGCCATTTTTTCCCTTCCCCCCCTCCCCTCCCACCCTTCCCCTCCATCTATACAGTCCTTCCTTCCTCCATTCCTGCCCCCCTCCCTAAACCCAACTCCAACCCCAACACTAACCCTTCCCACTCCCCATTATGTGTCATCATCCACTTATTAGCGATATCATTCTTCCTTTGGTTTTTTGAGATTGGCTTATCTCACTTAGCATGATATTCTCCAGTTTCATCCATTTGCCTGCAAATGCCATAATTTTATCGTTCTTTATGGCTGAGTAATATTCCATTGTATATATATACCACATTTTCTTTATCCATTCATCAATTGAAGGACATCTAGGTTGGTTCCACAATCTGGCTATTGTGAACTGAGCAGCTATGAACATTGATGTGGCTGTATCTCTGTAATATGCTGATTTTAAGTCCTTTGGGTATAGGCCAAGGAGTGGGATAGCTGGGTCAAATGGTGGTTCCATTCCAAGTTTTCTAAGGAATCTCCACACTGCTTTCCAGAGTGGCTGCACTAATTTGCAGCCCCACCAGCAATGTAAGAGTGTACCTTTCTCCCCACATCCTCGCCAACACCTGTTGTTGGTTGTATTCTTGATAATTGCCATTCTAATTGGGGTGAGATGGAATCTTAGGGTGGTTTTGATTTGCATTTCTCTTATTACTAGAGATGTTGAACATTTTTCCATATGTTTGTTGATTGCTTGTATATCTTCTTCTGTGAAGTGTCTATTCATTTCCTTAGCCCATTTGTCGATTGGATTATTTACATTCTTAGTGTAGAGTTTTTTGAGTTCTTTATAGATTCTGGAGATTAGCGCTCTATCTGAAGTATGATTGGCAAAGATTTTCTCCCACTCTGTAGGCTCTTTCTTTGCATTGCTGATAGTTTCCTTTGCTGAGAGAAAGCTTTTTAGTTTGAATCTATCCCAGTTATTAATTCTTGCTTTTATTTCTTGTGCTATGGGAGTCCTGTTGAGGAAGTCTGGTCCTAAGCCGACATGTTGAAGCTCTGGACCTACTTTTTCTTCTATAAGATGCAAGGTCTCTGGTCTGATTCCGAGATCCTTAATCCATTTTGAGTTTAGTTTCGTGCATGGTGAGAGATATGGGTTTAGTTTCATTCTGTTGCATATGGATTTCCAATTCTCCCAGCACCATTTGTTGAAGAGGCTATCTTTTCTCCATTGCATATTGTTGGAACCTTTGTCTAGTATGAGAAAATTGTATTTATTTGGGTTTGTGTCCGTGTCCTCTATTCTGTACCATTGATCCACCTTTCTATTTTGGTACCAATACCATGCCGTTTTTGTTACTATTGCTTTGTAGTAGAGTTGAAGATCTGGTATTGCGATACCCCCTGCTTCACTCTTTCTGCCAAGGATTGCTTTAGCTATTCTGGGTTTTTTATTCTTCCAGATGAATTTCATAATTGCTTGCTCTATTTCTGTAAGGTACATCATTGGGATTTTAATTGGAATTGCATTGAATCTGTATAGCACTTTTGGTAGTATGGCCATTTTGACAATATTAATTCTTCCTATCCAAGAACATGGGAGATCTTTCCATCTTCTAAGGTTTTCTTGAATTTCTTTCTTTAGTGTTCTGTAGTTCTCATTGTAGAGGTCTTTCACCTCTTTTGTGAGATTGATTCCCAAATACTTTATTTTTTTCGAAGCTATTGTGAATGGGGTAGTTTTCCTAATTTCTCTTTCTGAAGATTCATCGCTTATATATAAAAATGCCTTCGATTTATGTGCATTGATCTTATATCCCGCTACTTTACTGAATTCACTTATGAGATCTAAAAGGTTTCTGGTGGAATTTCCAGGTTCCTCTAAATATATAATCATGTCATCAGCAAACAGGGATAGTTTGAGTTCTTCTTTTCCTATTCGTATCCCTTTAATTTCTTTGGTCTGTCTAATTGCTCTGGCTAGAGTTTCAAGGACGATATTGAATAGAAGTGGTGAAAGAGGGCATCCCTGCCTTGTTCCAGTTTTTAGAGGGAATGCTTTCAATTTTTCACCATTTAGAATGATATTAGCAATGGGTTTAGCGTAGATGGCCTTTACAATGTTAAGGAATGTTCCCACTATCCCTATTTTTTCTAGTGTTTTGAGCATGAAGGAGTGCTGTATTTTATCAAATGCTTTTTCTGCATCTATCGAAATAATCATGTGATTCTTGACTTTAAGTCTATTGATATGGTGAATGACATTTATTGATTTTCTGATGTTGAACCAACCTTGCATCCCTGGGATGAAACCCACTTGATCATGGTGCACTATCTTTTTAATATGTTTTTGTATGCGATTTGCTAAAATTTTGTTTAGAATTTTTGCGTCGATGTTCATTAAGGATATTGGTCTGAAATTTTCTTTCCTCGATGTGTCTCTGTCTGGTTTAGGAATCAGGGTAATATTGGCTTCATAGAATGAGTTTGGGAGAGTTCCCTCCTCTTCTATTTTCTGGAATACTTTGAGAAGTATTGGAATGAGTTCTTCTTTAAAAGTTTTGTAGAACTCGGCTGAGAACCCATCTGGTCCTGGACTTTTCTTTGTTGGTAGGCTTTTGATGACTTCTTCTATTTCATTACTTGAAATTGGTCTATTTAAATTGTGTATGTCCTCCTCGTTCAGTTTAGGCAATTCATATGTCTCTAGAAACCTGTTGATGTCTTCGAAATTTTCTATTTTGTTGGAGCATAGGTTTTCAAAATAGCTTCTAATTATGTTTTGTATTTCGGTCGTGTCTGTTGTGATATTTCCTTGTTCATTCCGAATTTTAGTGATTTGGGTTTTCTCTCGTCTTCTCTTTGTTAGTGTGGCTAAAGGTTTATCAATTTTGTTTATTTTTTCGAAGAACCAACTATTTATTTTGTCAATTTTTTGTATTGTTTCTTTCGTTTCAATTTCGTTGATTTCAGCTCTCAGTTTAACTATTTCCTGTCTTCTACTACTTTTGGTGTTGGTCTGTTCTTCTTTTTCTAGGGCTTTGAGCTGTAGTGTTAGGTCATTTATTTTTTGAGTTTTACTTCTTTTATTAAATGCGCTCCATGAAATAAATCTTCCTCTAAGTACCGCTTTCATAGTGTCCCAGAGATTTTGATATGTTGTTTCTTTGTTCTCGTTTACCTCTAAGAATTTTTTAATTTCCTTCCTAATATCTTCTGTTATCCATTCATCATATAGTAGCATATTGTTTAATCTCCAGGTGTTGGAGTAGTTTCTGTTTTTTACTCTTTCATTAATTTGTAACTTCAATCCATTATGATCTGATAGAATACAAGGTAGTGTCTCTATCTTCTTGTATTTTCTGACATTAGCTTTGTGGCATAATATATGGTCTATTTTAGAGAAGGATCCATGTGCTGCTGAGAAGAAAGTGTATTCACTCTTGGTTGGATGGTATATTCTATAAATGTCTGTTAAGTCTAAATTATTGATTGTGTTATTGAGATCTATGGTTTCTTTGTTCAATTTTTGTTTGGAAGATCTGTCCAGTGGTGAAAGAGGCATGTTAAAATCACCTAGTATTATTGTGTTATGGTCTATTTGGTTTCTAAAATTGAGAAGGATTTGTTTAACATACATGGATGAGCCACTGTTTGGGGCATAGATGTTTATGATTGTTATATCTTGCTGATTTATGCTTCCCTTAAGCAGTATGAAATGTCCTTCTTTATCCCTTCTAACTAACATTGGCTTGAAGTCCACATTATCTGAAATGAGGATGGATACTCCAGCTTTTTTGCTGAGCCCATGTGCATGGTATGTTTTTCCCCATCCTTTCACCTTTAGTCTATGGGTATCTCTTTCTATGAGGTGAGTCTCTTGCAGGCAACATATTGTTGGATCTTTCTTTTTAATCCAATCTGCCAGTCTATGTCTTTTGATTGATGAATTCAGGCCATTAACATTCAGGGTTATTATTGAGATATGATTTGTATTCCCAGTCATTTGGTTCATATTTAAAATTTTTGACACATCTTGGTTCCTCCTTTATTTGACAGTTCCTTTAGGATAATTCCTCCCTTTGCTGATTTGCTTCTTTGTTTTTTATCTCTTCCTCATGAAATATTTTGCTGAGAATGTTCTGTAATGCTGGCTTTCTTTTTGTAAATTCTTTTAGCTTTTGTTTATCGTGGAATGATCTTATTTCATCGTCAAATTTGAAGGTAAGTTTTGCTGGGTATAAGATTCTTGGTTGGCATCCATTTTCTTTCAGAGCTTGAAAAATGTTGTTCCAGGCCCTTCTAGCTTTTAGGGTCTGGATTGAAAAATCTGCTGATATCCGTATTGGCTTCCCCCTGAATGTAATTTGGTTCTTTTCTCTCACAGCCTTTAAAATTCTGTCTTTATTTTGTATGTTAGGTATTTTCATTATAATGTGCCTTGGTGTGGGTCTGTTGTAATTTTGTGTATTTGGAGTCCTATAAGCCTCTTGGACTTGATTTTCCATTTCATTCTTCAGATTTGGGAAATTTTCTGATATTATTTCTTCAAATAGATTGTTCATTCCTTTGGTTTGTTTCTCTAAGCCTTCCTCAATCCCAATAATTCTCAAATTTGGCCTTTTCATGATATCCCATAGTTCTTGGAGATTCTGTTCATGATTTCTCACCATCTTCTCTGTTTGTTCAACTTTGTTTTCGAGGTTAAATATTTTGTCTTCAATATCTGAAGTTCTGTCTTCCAGCTGTTCTATCCTATTGGTTATGCTTTCTATGGAGTTCTTAATTTGGTTTATTGTTTCCTTCATTTCAAGGATTTCTGTTTGGTTTTTTTTCAATATCTCTAACTCTTTATTGAAATGATCTTTTGCTTCCTGAATTTGCTCTGTTAACTGTCGATTGGTGCGATCGTTCAATGCCTGCATTTGCTCTTTCATCTCATCGTTTGCTTCCCTAATCATTTTAATTATGTACATTCTGAACTCCCTTTCTGTCATTTCTTCTGCCATGCTGTCGTTGGATTTTATTGATGTAACATCTAGATTTGTTTGGGGCATTTTCTTCCCTTGTTTTCTCATATTGTTCAGGGATCAGTGGGTCATTAAGATATTGCAGATTTCCTCTATCAACTTATAATGTCCCTGAAGATTGCTAGTATATCCCCTCTTATCCTTCAGTAGCCTGAAGTCTTGGAGGAGGTTGATAATGCAGAGCTCCACGAAGAAGCTGCCTCTCTAGGTGTGGTAACCCTCAGGTGGCGTATATTCCCTGCTAGTGGGCGGAGGTGCCTCCACTTGTTGACCAATGGTCATCCAATGGGGAAGTAGACTGTGGGCTGAGGCAAGGCCTGTTTGTGCCTATGTCTCTGGCTTTACCATCCCTGTGGGAAAACCTCCCCCAGCCAGGAAGAGTCACTCGGTGGGGACGTCTCGCTAGTCAGTTGCCCTCCTAGAGGTTCCCCTCAATCTACAACTACCTCCTGGGCTGGGCTGTCTTCTTCTGCAACGATCCCAGGGGCCCGGACCTACGTCCTGGGCCTGGGAGCCTCACCCTTCGCAGGCGAGTCTCCTTAGGCTGCCTCTCCCAGAGAATCTGCCCGCAGCCCTGGAAACTTCGCTCCGCCCCTAGGCGTGTCTCTGTGCGGCTCTTCCAGCAAGAAGCCACCTAGCTCCTGGGACCCTGCTCTGCACCAATCGCCTGGCTATGCAACCCCTCCCCTGAGCCACCACCTGGAGCCCCATACAATAGCTCCGAGACACAGAGACCTGCCACACACCTCCTTCTCCGGACAGCCGCCCGGTTTCCGACGCAGTCACTAGGAATCCAAACAACTCACTTCGGGTCTCCTCTTCCCGCCAACTACCCGTAGCCCTAGGCAGTCACTCCAAGTCCAAGTGACCCGCCCTGTTCCTCCTCCTCCTCCTTGGGGTAGCCCCCCAGGTGTTCAGGAACGGTGGCTCCGAGACCAGGTGACTCACCACGCTCCTCCTCCAGGCAGGCCACCGGTGTTCAGGAGCGGTTGCTTTTAGTCCAATCAGCTCACCACTCGCCTCCTCCTCTGGCAACCGCCTGTGGTTCTGATGCAGTCACTCCCAGGCTAAGCGTCCCACCGCTCTCCTCCTCCAGGCAGGCCACCAGTGTTCTGGAGCAGCTGCTCCAAGTTCAAACAGCTCCTCACGCAACTCCTCCTTTGGCAACCGCCCGCAGCTCTGATGCAGCCACTCCCAGGTCAAGCAACACGCCGCGCTCCTCCTCCTCCTCCGGGCAACCTCCCGGCACTCAGGAGCGCTCGCTCTGAGTTCAAACAGTTCACCACGCAGCTCCTCTTCTGGCAACCGCCTGTGGTTCTGATGCAGTCACTCCCAGACCAAGCGTCCCGCCGCGCTCCTCCTCTTCCTCCGGGCAGTCCCCCGGCGCTCAGGAGCGCCCACTCTGAGTTCAAACAGCTCACCACGCAGCTCCTCCTCTGGCAACCGCCCGTGGCTCTGATGCAGTCACTCCTAGACCCAAGCGACCCGCCGGGCCTCTCCTCCTCCTCCGGGCAACCCCCCGGTGTTCGGAAGCGGTCACTCTGGGTCCAAACAGCTCACCACGCAGCTCCTCCCCAGGCAGCCACCCGGAGCCCCAGCGGCTGCTCGAGTCCAAGCGCTATGCTGAGCCGCCTCCTCTACGATGATCCCAGTTGTCCGTGTTTACCGCTCCAGTGGGGGGAGGGGCGTCTCGCCGAGCAACTCCACTTCACAAATTCCCTGCGTTCCGGGGCTACCGCCCCATCTGGGACGCCTCCCCAACAGGAGAGACTCACCCGGCAGCTTTGAGTTGGTCCCAAGTCTCTCACTATCTCCTCTTTTGAATCTTGCGTCCTGGAGCAGCGTGAAATGCAGCCGCCCTCTAGTCCGCCATCTTGGCCCGCCATCTGGAAGTCTTTCTTTACCCTGATCCCATTACTTTTCTACTTAGAGGTAGTGTTTTTAACACTTTGTATGTGTATTTCCAGAACATTTTTTGTCCATTCACACATATATACAAATATATATATATATAAATATGTATATATGCATACATGCATGTATGTGTACATATATGTGCATATGTAAATATATAATTATACATAAGTAATAAAATAAATAATTGTTTTTCAATTTGGTTTTTTGCTTATGAAAATAAGTCATAAATGAAATCATGTGTTTCAGTGTATTTTTTTTTTTTTTTTTTTTTGGGTGCTGGGGATTGAACTCAGGGCCTTGTGCTTACAAGACAAGCACTCTACCAACTGAGCTATCTCTCCAGCCCCTTCAGTGTATTTTTTTAATATAAAAATTCAAAATCTGGGATTACCATATTTTAACCAATCTCCTGTGGGTAGAAATCTAGACATTTCCCCCAAATTTTCATGGTTATAAATACTGAAACAAATACAAATTTAGTAGAAGAATGCCTGTTTCCCCACACATTTAGCAGGTGAGAATATTGTAAATCAATTAACATTTGATTGTCAGTTAGTGGAAAACTCACTATACTATTTTCTTCTTTCCTGATTTTTGGTGAGCTTAATAAGCATCTTTCATATATTCCTTTGAAACTAATCTTAAAAGATGAATCTATGGTTGGCAGAAGGAGAAGTATGAGTAAAGTCATAGATGTATTATTTGCACAGTACCACAGAATTTTAGGAGGACTGAAATTGCTTAGTGCAGGGGTTGAGAGGGTGATTTCAAGGAAAACAAGGCTTAGAGAAGTAGACAGTTGTCACATGACAAAGAACCTACTGTGCCAGCCCTTTAGACTTTGCCCTATAGAAAATGGGGAGTTATTCAAGTATTTTAAAGCAAGGCTGCAAAAAGCTTTTGAAAAAATTAATCTTGCATCTTTGGGAAAAGACAGCAGAAACTGGAAAAAAGAGTAAATGGGGGCTGGGGATATAGCTCAGTTGGTAGAGTGCCTGCCTCGCAAGCACAAGGCCCTGGGTTCAATCCCCAGCACCACAAAAAAAAAAAAAAAAAAAAAAAGAGTAAATGGGAGAATTGCAGTGGTTCCCTGATGGATAGCAGCAGTATTGGCTCTGGAGGTGAGGGAGGGATACTTGTAAGAGAGGAATTAGGAAGAAAGAGGCCAAGCTGCCTCCTGGGGGTTGTCTGGGACAATGGGGAAGTGGGAAGCCAATGTGAGAGGCAGTTTCCCTCCAGAATATTGGGGTGAATCATTTCCCAGGAAACTTCTGCTTTAGCAAATGATGGTACAGAGTGTGGGGGGTTTTCCATGTCCTGTGTGGATGAAGGGAAAGAGTTTCTGTCAGATGACGGTGGTGCTGGTGATCAATTGAATACTAATAAACTTATCTGATCAATAAACACAAGAACCAATAATCTTTTCAGATGGAAGGGGGTGTGATGAATGGGGCCATTACCAGATCTGGCCTCCAACAAGATGGAGGAGCCCACCTTCACCTTTATTTATAGTACCACAGGTAGAGGGGCCTTCACCCGGAGGGGCTTCTTCTGGGAGGCACAGGATAGGGTGGAGTTAGGGAAGCCATTTACTTAGAGAATTAGCATTTCCTCAGGGGTGAGCCACCTCTGTACAGGGTCACCTACTCCCGGCTATCTGAAACAGTCTCTCATGACTGCCGCCAGTTTCTGGGAGTCAGACCTCAGTATCCCATGGCTCAACCAAGCCTGATTCTGCTAAACTTGGATGGCTTTCCACAGTAGTTTCTATTTAAACTAGTTATGTGTAATTTCAGTGAGGTTTCTACACAGAGGGGTATTTAAAAGAAAATCAAGGGAGATTGCACATTTACTTGAGAGAGAAGATGCTAGTAGAAAAAACCTACTACTGAATGAATCTGCAAGGAAAAAATAGTGAAAAAGTAAGAGAAGAATTTTTTAAACGAACAAAAGAAAGAAAAAGTAAATGAAGTTTGGATGAGGATATAAAGAAAACCAAGATTTTCCCCATGTATCACTTTATTTACTTCTATGTCTTTTGCATACATTTTTTTCCACTTTTGTTTTCAGTTTTGGGGGTTTTCAGAGCCTCTCACATGCTAGGCAAGTACTCTACCACTAAGCTACAACTCCAGCCTTTTCTTCATGCTTTATTTTGAGATAGGGTCTCACTAATTTGTCCAGGCTGGCCTTGAATTTGGGATTCTCCTGCCTCAGCCTTCTGAGTCTCTGGGATTATATGCATGTACCACCATGCCAAGCTTACATTTTATTTGAAAATAATTTATTAAACATATAGAATTCTAAGTCATGGAGGACTATATTCTGAACCACATGTGTGATAACAATCTCCAAAGTGACTGTTACTGATAACACCCTGTTCTTGAGAACCTGTTTTACTGTGTAGCACTCTCCTCACCTTCAGATGTTACTTAATCTAGAAAGAAATCATTATCCCTACTTTATGGAAGAGTCCTGAAGCACAAGAAATTTACTTGTACACGTTACCAGTTATTGGATTCTGTTTTTTCACTTATCTACTTATCCTTTATTTGATTATGGGGGTGATTTTCATGGGAGTTTTGAAATCCCCTAACATTCCAGTTCCCTTTTACCTAGACACAGGGATTATTGTTTTTGTTTCTTTAAATTTTTCTATGTTAAATTTTAGACAAATAACCTAATATTTTGATCCATGGTACTTTTTAAATGTTTGTAATGTAAAAAACATCTTGGTTGGTAGGCTCAGTGTGAAAACCTATTACTTTATTATCATGTTCATAAAACTGCATGGAATAAACAAATATTAACATAGAAGGAGGGCATGATAGCAATACTGGGTGTCAATATGGGGTCATGCTATTTATATAAGCATTAACATTAAACTTACATTGAATAGAAGAAAGAGAAATTGCAGAGGAACAAAATAATTTTTAAAATTCAAGTAAATATTTCTCAACCATGAAATGTACTATTTCCTAAAGAATTATAAATAAGCTAAAAATGTTAAAGGGCTGGATTCACTGTGGTTGAAAAAAAAAAAAAAAAACTACACATTCCAATTCTATTTATCGTCAGTGACTGTCTGCTTTGACAGATGAGAACATTAGTACCCTCACATGTCTGCCCATCTCTTCATCCTCTTCTGCCCAGTTCAAAATGTTCACCTTTTATTTTATAATCATAATCATCATAATTTTTGGCAAGCACAGATAATGCATTGAACAATCCTCTCTACCTATGCCTTTGACATCCTCAGTATTTTTTACATGGAAGCAGTTGCTCCTAAAAGGTCCCTTCTCTCCCACTGTCAACTGTGACCATAAGCTGCCGCTACAACCCAGCGTCAGTCTCTTGACTTCCTTCTCCATTCCCCATCTTTCTCCTAAGGTCCATCAGAAAGGTAAGTGGAAAAATACCTCAAGGACAACAACTCCAGGATTTTACTGAGCTCATGGGGACAGGAAAGACACTGCAAGCACTCATATACTAACAACTTTGACCTTGTGTGACTTTTTATAACCCTAGAATTTTCTGGAATGATAGATATGGACAGTAGAACTTGGATGATGCCACTGGCTTCTGAGACCTTACTGAAGAAGTGGGGGCAGAAGGACCTGGGATAATAGGGTCAAAGGCAGGGAGAGAAGGGAAAGCATTCTGTCCAGTGCTGGGGCACACAGCAGAGGGGCCAGACCCACCTCAGGGCAGAGCAGCCATCTGCTCATCTCCCTACGTCCTGTGTGTGTAAACAGAAAACTCAGTTTTTAGGGCTAAACATCTGGCTTGACAGCAGGGAGCATTCAGTTAATGGTAGTTCAGTGGAATTGCTCTGTTTGCAGCTGTTTCTTTTTGATAAAATAATTGTCGTTTCAAATGGAAAATTATTATGTAGGATCAGAATCGAATGAAAATGTGATGTCTTAGCACGAATTGATTTAGCAGCATATAAATACTGTTTGAGAAAGGAAAGTGTAACATTAAAAAGTAGACTCATTGTAAATAGTAGATAAGCACTTTTCCAAAGAACCAAAGGGAACAATGCCAGGGAGATGTGACATAAGACTGAATAAGAATGTGTCATATGTCAAATCCATGCCTGTACATATTTTCTAACTACTTCATTGAACACGCACACACACACACACACACACACACACACACACAGAGCGAGGACATATTTAGCAATCTGTTTTGCTCAAACTAAAAGCTTAGTTGCTACTCATAGGCACAAGAAAACTGGTAGGGACAACTAGATGTATGAGTTTTAAATATTTTAAAGCCCTTGGGTCACTTAAGCTGTAATTTGCCTGCAGTAACTATTAGTTGGAGAAAGAAATGAATAAATGAGTGATGCATCTATTTCTTTGGCCTATATCTGCAAAGAGCAGTTGAAAGCAGCCTGATTAGGTCCTAGGGTGACAGGGGGGCCTTGGGGACCTGAAGAGAATAACCACTGAGTGAAAAAGCAGAGCGTGGGAGAGGGGTTTCAATATGTGCTCCATGCCCTGATGCCTGGTGTTCTCATTTCATGATAACCCGGCCATGGTAAAGACCCTGATAGGCTGTACATTGAAAATTCTTACATTCTATAGTATGAGTGGTGAGGGAGTCAAAAAGTACCTGGGCAACTAAAATTTTCTTTTTTTTTGGGGGGGGGGTGCTAGGGATCGAACCCAGGGCCTTGTGCTTACAAGGCAAACACTCTACCGACTGAGCTATCTCCCCAGCCCCAAACTAAAACTTTCTGAGTTGCAAAATCACAGGGCAGTGTAACCCGTATCCTGGCATTGGCGCGGCTCTGCCGGCATGATCACCCTAGTGCTCCTTTGTCATGCCTCATCGACTGGAAGACTTCTTCACCTTGTGCCTCCACCTTGGCACATCCCAAAGAAGATCAGATGTAAGAGAAATAAGTTCACTAGTCTTTTCTGTTAAATTAGAAATCATGTTATAAGCTACTCATTTTCTGAGTACCATTTCCTTATGATGACTGGTTTGCCCCCACCCCTTCACAGATTGTGTACGCGGTAAAAGGCACTCCACCCAGGGGAACTTTCCTACCAGAGGAGAACAAAGGGAAGCCGGGATAACAAGAGGTATGCTTCTTTAAGTGACCCAAATAGAAGACAGGACCATTGACTCCTATCAATAAGGGGCAGCTGTTCCTTTCCCTCCTTTGTTGGTGCCAAAGATTCTGTGGTCAGCTTCCACCAATGGGCAAGGGCCAAGAACCCTCGTGTCGGACATAAAAGTTGAGCATATTGCCTGCTCAGCACACCTGATTTGGTTTTAACTGCTGTGCGCCTTTCTGTGTGTAGAAGTAAAATTCTTGCCCTGTGGATAGAGCTGGTTAGTCTCCGAGCACTTATTCTTGTTGGAGTGTCCAGGACCCTATTATTTCCAACAGAAGTCACCAGAAGCTCTGCTCACTGGAATATACCCTTGTTTATGATGTTCTCACTCCATTTTAAATTTTTTCATGAAAGTTATGATAAAATAACCATAGTTATTCTATTCCTAATCCCAACTTCTCAGACTTGCCCTGAGACACCCAAAGTCCCTTTCATATTTTTATCCTACGACCAGAGTAAATTAAAAATACTTTTCCTCTCATTTCATTTGTTAATTCCTCTTAGCCCTTTTCTGGTCATATTGTTTTGGGCTTCCTGAAATTGCCTCTTTCTCCTCAGTGCCAATTAATGGAATCCTAGGGTTTGACTTTTAAAAACTGGTGGCACTTCTAAATGCTTCCTCTCCCTGCATTTTCTTCACTAGAAAAGCAGAACCATCTGTGCATCATAAAATTGTCTTTATAAAAGATTTTTCAAAGAACCTCCTTTTTCTTAAAGAGCCAGGCAAAACATTTTAGTCTTGCAGGTTGTGTGGATTCTGTTGTGACTACTCAACTCTGCGGTTGAAGGGGAGAAGTAGATATAGATAACACGTAAGTAAATGAGGTAGCTGTGTTCAAGTAAGTCTTTATTGATAAAAACAGAAGACTGGTCTGGGCAGTAGGTTGCTGATCCCCAGTAACTGCAATTTCCATTAGACATCTGGATACCTGAGATTGTCGCTATAGCTTGAGAAAGCCACCCTTAACAAGTTGTAAACTGTCTATCTTACTTAATAATGTGTAACCCTGGAATAAATATGGAAATCAACATCCTTGCTTTCTGGAAAACATAAATATTTGTAAATTTTCTTCATAGAACAGAACAGGATCATTGACCTCCTGTCTTGTTCTTTATGTATGAAAGTTAAAAGATTGTGTAATGGGTTGAGTTCTCTAGAAGCAGAGGGTGAGGCAAAGTTTCAGGAATGAGAAATTTTATGGAGATCAATACTTGTGAAAAAATAATAGGAAGGAAGCAGACTGGATAGAGGGAGAAGTGGAATTGCTGTGCAGGACCAAAAATTATCTGACATGACACAGAACTCTGAGAGAATGAAGCCTAAAGTGCTCAAGACCACTCCCCTGCCTCAAACAGCCACCAGATACGTGCTGCCCAGGGAGAGGGGAGGCTTTGAACAAAGTGGCTTCCTGGGGAAAGCTCATAGCTAGAGACTATCTACCCAGAACTGGGCATCAAGTTCTTTCTCAATGAGGTAGAAAGATAGTGATTCTTCACATCTCCTACAGACTGCTAGATTTCTTAAGAAAACAAAAAGTCTGAAAGTGAAGATTATAAAAATTAACATGATGAAGTAACCAGGCAAAGAACTGTCATGGAGTCATTGAAAAAGTTAATTTTATCCTTTTCTTCTTCTTCTTCTTTTTTTTTTTTTTTAATATATGAAAATCTCTCTCTCTTTCTCTCTCTCTCTCTCTTTCTCTCTCTCCCTCTCTCTCTCTCTCTCTCTCTTTCTCTCTCTCTCTCTCTCTCTCTCTCTCTCTCTCTCTCTCTCTGTGTGTGTGTGTGTGTGTGTGTGTGTGTGTGTGTGTGTGTTAATGAAGGGAAGAAAAGACTGGGATGCACAGACATCATGATGGAGAAATACCTGGGCATCTTGTTTCCTTACCCACCTTCCCTAACTAATTTTCAGTCATCTTTGTTCTGCCTTCTTCCATATTCTCTTACCTTCTCAATTCCTTACTAACCTCTTAAGGTGTATACAAGACTGTCTGATACTTTCATCTATAAAGCAGTACCCATAGCTTGTAATCAAAGTATTCTGTAAATTACATTCAATGCTTCCTTGTTTTGGGTCACTATGTATACAAATCTTTTTTTCTTCTTCATTTTTTAAAAACAACTTTATTGAGATATGACTGACATAAAAAGCTGAATATTTCATCATAATGAGTTTTGGGATGAGTATTCACCTTGAAATCTTTACCAGAGAGCTCATTCCTCCACCAACAAGGACCAGATAGTGGCCCCTGGGGTGGGCGACTGGTGCTTTCCCACCTGGGAGTTTACCCTCCTTTGTTGTGGTCTCAATCCGGGCAATGGTTGGGAGGCACTGCTTGTTTTCCTGTAGAGACACATAAAAAGATCTCTGAGTCCACAAAGTATGGAAGGGAAGGAAAGCTACCGAAGTCATAGTAGCTGGTATTGAGTTTGGAATCCAGGAAAAATTAATTAATTACAAGGATCATTAATCCCCTGAGCAGGATGCCACCAGCATAGATAATAGAATTTCAATTACTGGAATGTTTCTTGTCTATTGAAGTGTTTCTGTTTCTGTAAGGCAGTCTTTAACTGCCACGGCCTCTAGGATGTCCTCCCAACCACCCCTTTGTACCCAGTTCTCTTCATTCTTTCAATTCTAGAAATATTAATTGTTCTGTCTCAGAGTGTGTGTGTGTGACTGTGTATGTGTGTGTGTGTGTATGTATGTGTGTGTAACAGAGAAAGGGAAACTAACCAGATCACAGAATCCTTGAGGGTAGGAAGCGGGGCACATAGTAGAGAGAAGGTTGATGGCCATAAATGTATGAAAGATGCCCAACTTCAGAGCAATCAGGAAAATGCAGAGGAAGGTGAGGTTCTGCATTTATCCATGAAATCGGTTGCATGCACAAAATTAAAGACTGATAATTTCTGGTGTTGGCAGGAGCATGGAGTAATCAGATCTTTTCAAGAGCTGTTAGAAGAAGGATAATTTTGTACAGTCTTTTTTGGAGAGGAGTTTGACAAGTCTATCAAAATTTAAGCAGCATATGACAGTGGCTCCACAATTTCACTTCTAAGACTGTCCTACAAAAATCTTTGCATAAGTGGGCAAAGATGCACATTTCATGTGATCACTGGAGATGTTCTCAGTGCCCATTCACATGAGAGTGAGCATACACAGGGCAGCTTGTTGATGCATTGGAATATTATCCAGTTTTCAAAGAGAATAGGAATAATCAAAGTGATACAGAAGTTCTCCAAGATGCATTATGAGGTGAAAAAACCAAGTCACAGAAACATACATGTTGCATGACCTTGTCTGTTTTCTAAACACATGCATATGTGTCTACAAATGCCAGCCAAAGTTTCAATACTCACAGTAAACAGTTAACAGAGGTTATCTCTATGGAATGGGAGATGGAAGGAAAATAGGCACATTCTCTTTTATATTTCACATCTTTTTAAATAGTTTGCACACATTCATGTAGTACTTGGCTGACAAATATAAAAGCACCATGGAAAGATATTAACACTCGGCCTTTCTGGACTGAGGGGTTATAAGTGATATTTTCAGGTTTTTGTGGCTCATCGAAACTTTTCTAGCTGGGCATGGTGGAACATGTCTAAAATCCCAGCGGCTTGGGAGGCTGAGGCAGAAGGATTTCGAGTTCAGAGCCAGCCTCAGCAAAAGCAAGTGCGAAGCAACTCAATGAGACTCCGTCTCTAAATAAAATATAAAATAGGGCTAGTGATATGACTCAGTGGTTGAGTGCCCCTGAGTTCAATCCCCAGGACCCTCCCCAATACTAATTTTTCTGCAATGAATATGGCTACCTGTGCAATTGTGAAACCTTTTATTTGTAAGAGGGAAGATATTGATGGAATACTTTATGAGGACAGTTTTTAAATAGAGAACATTAAGCAAAATGCAGGAAACGGCTTCCTATGTATACAAATCTTGGTTTGAACATATATTTTCAATAGCCATGGGTATTGTGAGTGGAATTGCTGAGTGATATGGTAACTCTATGTTTAGCTGTTTGAGGAACTGCCAAGCTATTTTCCAAAGTGACTGCATCACTTCATCTCCTTACCCACAATGCATGAGTCTTTTAGTTTCTCTATGTACTTATCAAAACTGTTATTGCTTTTAAATTATAACCATTCTAGTGAGTTTGAAGTAGCATCTCATGGTGGTTTTGATTTGTATTTTTCTGTTGACTAATGATAAGCATAATTTCATTAATATCATAACTTACAACAATCTAGATTGTTTGTGCCCCTGCCCACCCAGTGCTGCAGGAGCAGGAGCACTGAGCTGCATGCAGCTGCTGCTGGCCCTCACTTACCACAGGGAGTTCCCCAGCAACATGGTTCAAGCCCAGGATGTTGCATGCATTGGGTAAGTGCTCTGTTGATGAACTACACTAATTATAGCCAAAGAAGCTTCAGGGAGACTGTGAAGTCCAATTGGAATCAAATCAATTACTACATAATAAACTAATACTCCAAGACACATCATCAGGAGAAAGATGCTTACTCAGAAGGTCCTCGCAGGCTAGGGCTGTAGCTCAGTGGCAGAGCATTTGCCTACCATGGGTGAGGCACTGAGTTAGATCCTTAAAAAAAATAATAAACAAATAAAATACAGACAATCTGATGGGACAACCAGCACCCTAGCAGAGCAGGTTCCTGCTAGGAGGGGTGAGCCCACCTGGGAAGATTAAAAAGTCTGAAATAATCAGTAAGAAATAAAGACAAAGCCAGAGGTTAGACTTAGGAAATGGGGTGCCTGATGGGTCTATAGCCCTGATAGGAACTGGAACTGAACAAATGAAAAAGGCCTCAATTCTTTATTTAAGGGGAAGTACATCAAAGATAGGGAAAAGGTTTCAGTGGGAGGGGTCTTGTTTCGGTCCCTGCAGGTTATGCCCATGTCTGGGAGGCTGTGTTGGGACTTGGAGCTGTGAGCTAGGTCAAAGTGCCAACGTGATATGGGCTTTCTCGAACTGGGGAGTTTCACCCAGGAGCTCCCAGACAAGCAGCTTCCATGCCTTAATGACTCAAATAAATGCCCATAGTTCACAAATGACACCCAACAGCATTCTGTCCATCTGTAACTACAAAAAAACTTTTTTTAAAAAGAAGGCCCTAGGGCTGGGGAGATAGCTCAGTTGGTAGGGTGCTTGCCTTGCAAGCACAAGGCCCTGGGTTCAATCCCCAGCACCGCAAAAAAAAAAAAAAAAAAAGAAGGCCCTCACATAAAAATGGAAGAGCTGTCCATCCCAACATATACACAAATAACATGAAAATACAAAAAATATGAAAAAACAAGGTAACATGACACCACCAAAAGTTCATAACTCCATGGTAACAGATATCTATAGTAAAGATAGCCACATGAGTGAAATGCCAAAGAATTCAAAATAATGATTTTATAAGGTCCAATGAAATTCAAGAGAATACAAATAAACAGTTGAATTAATTAAGGAGTACAACTCAGGATATGAATAGTCATTCCAATAAAGTTGTAAAGAGATTTTGAAAAAGAACCTATTAGAAATCTTGGAAATGAAAAACTCAGCAAGTTAGATAAAAACCTCAGTTAAAGGCCTAAATAGCATATGAAATCAAGCAGAGGAAAGAAGATTGGAGTTGGAAGACAACTCTGCCAATATATTACATCGGACATCAATAAAGAAAAAAATACGAAAGAATGAAGAGAACACACAAGATCTCTGGGACAACATTAAAAGATCAAACATTTACATAATTGGCATACTGGAGGGAGAAGAGCTACATGCCAAGGTCACAGATAACCTATTCAGTGAACTGGTAGCAGGAAATTTGACAAATCTTGGGAGAGACATGGACATTCAGGTACAGAATGCACTTAGAACCTCAATCAGACATGCCCAGAAAAGAACCTCTCCACAACATACATAGTTAAATTGCCCAAAGTACAGAACAAAGAAAGAATATTCCAATTCTCAAGAGAGCAGTGCCAAATCACATTTAAAGGAAAATCCATAAAATAATATCATATTTATCAGCAGAAGCTGTAATACCAGGAGGGGACACACAGCAGGAGGGCATGGAATAATGTGTTTGAAGTAATTTACAACCAAAGAAGAAAGCAATTAACAAATATGCTTAATGAACATACATGCAAAAATCCTCAATAAAATACCTACAAATTGAATTTAACAGCACATTAAAAAGATAGTACACTATGATCAAGTTGGTTTCATTCCAAGTATTCAACTATGGTTCAACATACACAAATCAATAAAGGCAATACAGCACATAAATAGAATCAAGGATAAAAATCACATGATCATTTCAATAGACACAGAAAAGGGCTTTGATGAACTTTGACATCCCTTCATGATAAAAGCCCTGAATTAGTTATAGAAGGATAAAATCTTTATATAAAAAGGCAAACCCATAAACAACATCACATTGAATAAGGAAAAACTGAAAATATTTCCTCTAAGATCAGGGACAAGACAAGAGTGCCCATTCTTATTCAATATAGTACTAGAAATTATAAACAGAGCATTAGGGAAGAGAAAGAAGTAAAAGGAATTCAAATAGGAAAGAAGGAAGTAAAATTATCTCTGTTGATAATTATCCTATACTTACCAATTCTATATACCTCACCAAAAGACTTTTAGAACTGAAAAACAGATTTGGCAAAGCAGCAGAATGAAAAAAAAATCAAATATGCAAAATCTAGCCATTTTCCTATATACCAATAATGAACTTGCTGAGAAAGAAGTTGGGAAAGAAATCCCATTCACAATAGCTTTAATAAAAATAAAGTAAAATGTCTAGGAATAGCCCTAAGGATGTGAAGACTTTCTACAGTGAAAATTACAAAACACTGAAGAAAGAAATTGAAGAAGAGAGTAGCAGGTGAAAAGACTTCCCATGTTCATAGGTTGGGAGATTAATATTGTTAAAATGGTCCTACTACACAAAGTAATTTATAGATTCAATGCAATCTCTGTAAAAAAACAAAACAAAACAAAACAAAACAAAAAACAGTGACTTTTTCACAGTACCAGGAATTTAGTTAATTTTTAGCTATTATTTCCCTCTTTCCTTTTTTTTGGGGGGGGTACTTCTTTTTGTTTGTGTTTTTCTTTCCTCTAGAACTCTCATTATGTATATAGTCGTATGCTTGATGGTGTCCAAAATGTCTCTTAGAATCTGTTTCTTTTTCTTCATTCTCATTTTCCCCCTATTTCTTAAGCTGGGTCATTTCAGTGAACTGACTCATTCTTCATTCTTTTGCTAACTCATATTTGCCATTGAGCTCATCAAAAATTATTCATGTGTTTTTATTTTTAACAATTGATATATAAGTACTATATAAGCATTGAATATTTGCCCTTTTCACAATGACATGAAATATTTACCCCTAAAATGGATCATAAATAAAAAGTACAAAGTTGCAAAAGTTATACTTTTCATTGGCTACATTCTTAAATCACAAAATGCATTTTTCTAACTATTTTGGAATTATTTTTAAAAAGCTACTTTCCTAAATAACTACTGGATCAAAAAAGAACATTTAAATGAAGATTATAGAAAATTTGGACATTAATGATAATGTGATAAAACACATGGGAGTGGTTCATATATTTACAGGCCAATTCTTAGATATAAATGTTTTTATTATTAAATGATTTTTTAATATCTAAGCATTCATTTTAAGAATCTCTGAAAATAACAAAATAAACTTAATTTAGAATTAATAGAAATTATAGACATGAATGAATTAGAAGAGATAAATAATTTATAAACCCCCAAATGTGCTTTTTAAAAAAAAAATCATTTTATTTATTTTATGTGGTGCTAAGGATTGAATCCAGTTTCTCATACATGCTAGGCAAGCACTCTACTACTGAGCTACAGCCCCAGCCCCCAAAATGTGCTTTTTAAAAAATTATTTTTTATAATTTTGGTCTTGGCAATGGCTATTTATAAAGATTAATGAAACAGACATATTGTGATCAAAGTAACTCTTTCATAGACAAACTAGGCCACATCTAGGGTCTTACACAGTCCACCCTACTATAATTGCTCTCCTTATATAATGATGCTTAATATTCTATAGTTTCCACTTGGTAACATTTCTACTTCATTCACATATCAATGTGTCTATTTTTTCAAGCATCTCTAGGGTAGAGGTGTATTTATGAGAACTTCTACTGCAAAGTAGATTAAATTGAATATTTTTAGGAAGAAATATGTACTGTTTGAAATGGAAACCCTAAATATTTTTCACTTTAACTGAGGTTTCTGGACTTTGGACTCTGTAGAATTAACTGAACTTCTAGACAACTAAATCATCAGAGAATTCAACCAGAGGAGACTCCAGCAGGAATATAATCACACCTAGTGTAATTGATGCCTGAGGAAACTGTTGAAAATTGAAAACCATTTGGGAAACTGAGTTTTAGAGCTTATGGAAGCTGGAATTTATCCTTGAACCTAGAATTATTACCCCTCCCTTTTTTCTGGGTATGGTTACTTTGGTGAACTTTTAAAATTGTGGTGTTGTCCTGGCCCATTGCGTGGACAACCTGAACCAAATGAAGATTTTTTTCCAATTGAGTTATTAAATTTTAAAAATTTAAATTGGATTATGTCTTCCTAGAATGAAGTTGCTACACAGTTAAGGGGGGGGGGGATCTTTTTACTAATTCAAAAAGAATTGTTGTTGAGGGATGAGTGCCTTTTTATCCAGTTATTTTCTCACAGGAAATTATGAGATGAGGACCATGCCAGAGGGGACACACAGGTCTAATTTCCTCTGCGCTGTACACTGAAAGGAAGACTGAAATGAAACTGTGCCGCATTGTGGCAGCCTTCCGTGGGCTGGCTAGTTAATGTCCCACACGCGATGCCACTTATAACAGAACGTGCGTGATTGTAGGAAGTGTACCGCCAACCACAGGGTTTCCCTGGTATAGGTTACGGGGACCAACGGATCCATGGGGAGAGGTTGGGGAAATCTCTTCTAAAGAACATGGCGGACCCGTTTTCAATTTTCTGGAAGAGAAAGGCTTGGACTAGGGGAAGGGAGGACTTCATCCCCTCTCTTGGTGCTGGTTGTTGGTGAGACTTGCCTGGGTCAGAAAAGTGTGAGAGATACATGATTGTGGAAGATAATATTGATCATTTGTGACATACTAAGGATTCAAGAGGGAAATGTCTGCAGGGGAACTCAGAACTGGACAATGACTGATTGACTCTAGGACAGAGATCATCTGCATTTCCATTTTGTATGTTCTACTTTCCCTTTGACATTTTCAAGCTGTCAGTAAAAAGTTAAGTGCTACAGGTCAGTGTTACTTATGTTGTGGGGAATTAAGGAATGGGTCTGTGGGTTCAGAGATAACAGAGCAGGTGTGTGAGTTTCCTCCCTCTCCGCCCTCTCCCATAGAGTCAACGTGGTAGTGGTTATCACAAAGTTGAGTGGACATTATTGCTGATTGGAGAGTGTCCACATGCCAGACAATAGTTGAAGTGCAAGTGAACACTATTGCCAAGGTAAGAGTTTCCCCACAATATTCAGAGAGGAGGTTGGTTAAGGGGTGGGGAGCTATTCTGATATTATATAGATAGGATTGACAGTTGCTATAGTTTCCATATGTATTTGAGTGTATTCTCCAAGACTTCATGTGCTGAAATTGAATCCCCATTATGAGGTAGTGAAAAGGTGAAAACTTAATCCAACTTTGGTGTTAAGTGATAGGGCCTTTAGTAGGTGGCCAGGATTAGATACAATCATTAGGTTGGGGTCCCCACAAATGAATCCTGGTGGCTTTGTAAGAAGAGTGAAAGGGACCAGAAGAGATATTCATACAAATGGGTATTCCTTGTCTTTTGCCATGTGATGCCCTGTGCCACCTTGGAACTCTGCCAGCAAGGAGGCCATCACCAGATGCTGAACCAATGGGGCAGCCCAATTGTTGTAAGCCTCTAGAATTGTGAGCTAAAATATACCTCTTCTCCTTAAAACTTCCCCAGTCTGTGGTGTTGTGTTATTAGTAATAGAAAGTGGCAGTGAAGGCCTGTGATCCTAGCTGTGAGGGAGGTTGAAGCAGAAGGATCACAAGATCACGGCCAATCTTGACTTTAGATAGAGCAAGACTCTTTTTCAAAATAAAAAATAAATAAAAGCACTGGGGATGTAGTTCAGTGGTAAAGTAGCCCTGAATTATACCCAATGAGAGAGAGAGAGAGAGAGAGAGAGAATTAAGATAACTCTGTAGCCAGTAGATATTTTAGAGTATGTCAATCACATAGAGTCATTCACGCCAGCTAGGATAACTTGGCAATTAAATTGTAATAGCTTGTGGAACTTTATAACTACCATAGAAAATTCAATTGAAAGAATAAATTATCCATGGTTAATAACTAATAATAAAATAACAAGATTATTACCTTCTCACATATGTCTAATGTTGAGAAAGAATATGACAGGAATGGAAAAGTGAACCGTGTTGCTTCAAAAGAAAATCAATAGGATTTTTTTTTAATGCTATATGTTTTAAAAACAAGATTGGAGGGACATGCAATTCATCAGGTCAGGTAGACAAATATATGTTAAAAACAGATATTGTTTGGAGACTTTTGGTTTGTGGGTCAAAGGTACAAATTCTTCCTGTTTCTTAGGAAATTTTTAGAGCACACAAGATTGTTAATTACCCAGTCTTTTCTATGATTTTTTTTGGCATCTCAGGATTTCTGTTATGCAGCTTAATAGTCTTAAGCACAGGCTGTGGGGATTATTTTCTTACTATAATAGCACTGTGGGAAACTCAAGTTGATTTACAAAGTACTGTAGTTCTTCAAAGACATTTAAAAAATCTAAATGGAGATGGGCAATAGAGAGGAGCACACATACTAATATATACAGTGTACACATATAAATATATAGTGTGCATGTGCGTGTGTGTGTCCAGCATCGCTTTGTCAAAAAATGTTGGAGTTCAGTTACTCTGTATACATATAAAACATTCGCAAATTTTGACAATTTCAGATTCTATTTTGATTGGTAGAATTTTGCAGCTTGTGCACAGTCAGGAATTTCACATACATTACAACTAATTATGTGTACATTGGTACCGCACAGCTATTTTAATGGACTAGAACAGGTTGGCAAATTATAGCCTGAGAGTCAAATTTGGCCACACACATTTATTTACACATTACCTATTTGCCTGGAGTTAGTCAAACTGTAAATTGTGAGGGCATAGTCCTCAAACTGCCCTCTCTCTGACACTAACTGCAAGTTTGGGAGAGTACCAAGGAATCAGGTTTGACAATTTGCTAGGTTTTATAGAACTTCTTGAAAGCTATTATACTCATGGTTACCATTTATTTCAGGGAAATGATACAGATTAAAATCATCCAAAAGAAGAGACAAATAAGACAGTCTGGGAGGGTTCCAAATGTGAAGTTTTTATTGTCTTTTCCATGAAGTCATGGCCCAATGACCCCCTGGCGTCAAAGTGTGACAATGCATATGGCGTATTACTAACCAGGACTATCACCTGAGCTTTGGTGTCCAGGTTTTTTTTTGTTTTTGTTTTTGTTTTCTTGGCAGCAGTTAGTTGAAGTACTGGGGATTGAACCCAGGGGTGCTTAACTTATGAGACAGATCTCCAGCCCTTTTTATATTTTATTTTGTAACAGGGTCCTGTTAAGGTGCTTAGGACCTCGCTAAATTGTTGAGGCTGGCTTTGAATTGTGATCCTCCTGTCTCAGCCTCCTGAGCCACTGGGATTACAGGCATGCACCCCCACACCTGCCTATTTGTCTTATTTTTTAGAAGAAGGCTTGCTATGTTGCTGAGACTGGCCTTGAACTTCTGGGCTCAAGCAATTCTCCTGCCTCAGCCTCCCAAGTGGCTGGGATTAGAGTCTTGCACCACCCTGCCTGGCTTCATTTGTGTGTTTAGTAGAATCAAGTTTCCAGAAACTTTGCCCTTGGGGAAGAAACAAAACTCAGTGTTGTTCAGTAAGGCAGTGAAACCAACGGGCTTGGCCTGCAATGGGCAGTTGCATGATTCAGAAATGAGAGGTTGCCCTTCAGGAGTCTGCTACCCAGAAACCATGAAGGATGGTTTTAACTCAGCTCTGCCTTCCAGTTGGTAGCCTGGATGCCCCCACCTTCACCTCTTGATGTTACCACTTATCTCTGTAAATTCCATTGTGACCACCTTCTTCTACCTAGAAGTGCCCAAGATGGCCCCTACTGGTTCAGCAGAACCCTTCTTCTCCAATCTCCGCATGTCTGCAAAGCTGTTCTGAAGTGAAGTATTTCTTTCCCTACCTGAGGTAGAGCTGTCTTTCTCAGTTTCTTACTGTGCTTCTAGTGATCTTAGGTCTTTATTCAGTCTTCTCTCTATTGCAGTTTTTCTCTCCCCAGGAATCTGGCAGGAGTTTCTGAGGACTGTATGGGAAGCCAGTGTGAGTGTTGCAGATCACATTGCATTCAGAACTGTCCTCCCTCCAGAATCTTAGTTCCTGCCCATAGAACAAGCCTGGGTTTTCCCTTCTCTCTTCTGGGATCAAAATCTTTCCAGACCAGGTACAATGCCTGTGAGGGAATAAAGGAAGCGTTTCTGTTCCCCAGTGGCTCCAAGTCTAGAGCCTCCCCAGAGGTTGGCCATCACATCTCTCACTCCCTTCCCATGATGCTCTCCAACCCTCCTAAAGTCGTGCTCTGGTGAGCCCGTCTACTGGCTCCTTTGACATGTTTAAACCTGTCTGAGTTCTCAACTTTGGTTAATGTTCTGGGACTCTCACTCCATTTATTTAGAAATTATTGAACTTGATTTTTTGCAACATTAATTTTTAGAATCTCACATCACTAAATCTCCACTGAGTTTATTTTTCAAATTCATTTGAGTATCAAAATTACAATTTAATCAGGAAAACAGTCTAATACCCTTGTGAAAATGTGATTAATTTCTTTGGAAACTTGCTCGATAAAGTAAATGTTTTCTGCTCTAAATTATGATTGTTGATCTTTTGGGACCCTTTATGGTAAGAAGTCAGTAAGAAAGAAAGAAAAGAGAAGACAATCTATTTTGTAATTTTATTTTTTATACATAAATATCATTATTCTTAAGAAATCTTTTAAGAAACATTTACTATGGCTTTTATGTTCTATAGCACATAAATGTACTTTATTACCATTATATGGTAAAAATTCAGAGCATGTGGTAAAAGCTACAATTAGCAGAGATGTTCATAAAAAAGGGATTAGAAGAGCTGTTAGGTGAGTACAAACCTAATGTGAAAGAAATTTTCTTTAGTTTCAATTCATTCCATCCATCCAAACTTTCATCCATCTGTGCAACCAATCTAGTCAGATTCTAGGTATCAAGGATGTGAAAATGAAAGGGGACAGAGATGTGTCAGGAGGTGGAAACACATCTGGATGTCCCAAATCACACTCTTTTAGCAGCCTCTGACTCATACAGTGACTGTGGTAGATAGCAATGGTGCACATTGATGGTTTCTCACTGATAGTGTCCCCTGAGTTTCTCAGTCTCTCTACTTCAGGGCTTTCCCTGAAGCTATTTGACTGCCGTCTGTGTGTGTGTGTGTGTGTGTGTGTGTGTGTGTAAATAACACCCTTGGAGAAGAAATCTCAACAATGGGGAATAAGAGTTGGTGGATAAATGACCCTGGTTCACCGTCACCATCCTTCAAAGGACAAGTCTAAGGCACATTGTATATGTTTTTTTCATCAGATTCTCACTGAAATTGAGTCTCAACCATTCTTGTAGCCTGCTTCATAATTCCCCTTTTACTGATTTTCCTTCCTTACCTCATTCTCTCTCCATCTCCCTCTGGCTTCCCAGGAACAGCACCCAGGTAAATTACTTGTAACCATGTTGCACCCCAAGTCCTGCCTTTGAAAGAACATAATTCTTGGATTACCAATACAAGGTTATAATTTCTATAGATGATAAAGATATTAACAGGTCTCTGGTTCTAAAGAAAAAGGAGAAAATAATTCCATGCATAGGTGTTAACTGGATAGACTATAGGCCAATTTCAGAGGACAAAGAAAAGGAGAAATTGAGAGTTGAAAGATCTTATTATTAACAAAGACTGTAGAGCAAGACGAGATACATAGTCCTCAGATGATAGAAGCCTAATTACATATATCATTTTTTATTTTTGATTTTGATTTTTTGGTACTAGGGATTGAACCCAGGGGTGCTTAAACACTAGCCATATCTCCAGCCCCTTTTACTTTTTATTTTGAGACAGAGTCTCACTAAGTTGCTTAGGGTTTCACTAAGTTACTGAGACTGGTTTTGAACTTGTGATCCTCCTGCCTCAGCCTCCTAAGTCTCTGGAATTACAGGTGTGTGCCACTGTGCCTGGCTAATAACATATATTCTATTATTTGGGTGAGTCATATTTGCCTGAGGACTCCTGGGTCTTCTGGAAGAGTCAGTGATGGGACAAGATGGAGCTCATGCCCCATCCGAGGACTGAATAGTTTTTAGAACAAAGAATAGAAACAGATATACACTCTGACTTCTGAAACTATCCCTTAGCCAGGAAGAATGCTCTAAGGTGGGAGATGTCAAAGTTTTCAGGTGTGGTTTAGGGATAATTGTAGTGACAAGGGAATGAAGGGACAATCTGCTTGCAACATGGTAATGGCAGCTTTTCTACCCCTTTTAACCAAGCTCCCAAGAGAATTTGTGCCAAATTCCATGAGAAATGTGAAAATTTGAGGAGAGAGTTGAATGGAAAGTTTGTATTTCATCAAAGCACTAAAATAATGAAGACTTCCCTGTGGAAGGCCCATCTTTCAGTAGAACCTTGAATAAGGCCTTGAATAAGACCTTTGTAGATGATGAGGTTTGAGCAGGTCCACAATGTTAATGGGAGAACAGCGTCCAGACTCAGATCGAAGGCCTAAAACCACGTCAAGAGGTAGGCCCAACCACAAAAATTCCTGAGGTCAAAATGGAGGAAAACCAAGTGACAGCTGCCCTAGAGACTGGTCAGATGAAGGGAGGTAACACAGTAGAGCTGGGTGAGAGACCAGGACACTATGGATATCCATATCCCTATCACTGTTTCTCCTCATTATCTGGTAATTGGATATTGGGGTAGCATGAGTTAAAACTGTATAATTAAAGAACAAACAAGATTATATTATTTTCTCTAAAAAAATTAAAAACCAACATGGCATTTTCTATTTGGGCAATATAATAAAACCTAATGTAGAATGCAAGGAAAAGCAGTATAAACCTCATACACAAAATTTCTATTCTCATAATAATTCTCAAAATAACTCTCACATTTACTTCATGTTCCTGTGTTCCCATTTTCTCATTTGTAAAATGGAGACAATAATACCTCCCCACAATGCATGTGCTTATAGAAAAGAGTGGTTTTTGAAGTTCCAGCATTTTAGAGCTTACATATACCAGTAATTCAAGAAAATTCAACTGTCTTTGCTCTTTCTTCACATGAGATAGGGAAGACAACAGCCATTCTGAATAAGTCTGATTTTTAAAAAATTCTTAGCATTATATGAGAAAAGGAGAATCTGCAAGTAACCTTCATTTTCTTAAAGAAATCATCAGATTAGAGGATATTTCTTTTGGGAAATTAGAAAATGGGTTAGGTTGTTATGATTATTTTCTTGCCTACTAGAGTCCCCTGAAGATTTATGTCTAATTTACAATTTAAGAATTGTAAATCATACTAACTTTGAAGGTTTTTATAAAATTGCAGAGATATCAGATAAGATAAAGTATGAGGGCTGGGAGATACCTCAGTTGGTAAAGTGCTTTCCTTGCAAGCATAAGGCCGCGGGTTCGATTCCCAGCACCACAAAAAAAAAAAAAAAAAAGTATGATTATATAATTTATGATTCATAAAAACAAAATTCAGTTTTCTGAAACTGAATAATAATGTAGATATAAATACTTAGATAAAAATAAGTCTTCTTTTTTACTCTTCACATGTAGATCAAGTTGAATATTCAAAATAATCCCAAGACTGTAACATTTTACAATATAGTAAGTATGGTAACTGATAAATGCCTTGCTAATATTTAGATATGTATGCGTACACACCCCTGCCGCTGCCACACACACGCATTAGTATGTCTTTCTATTTTGCAAAGTGAGGATACTTTCACTATAAGGTTCTTATGCAGACCATTCTTGGAAATGAAATGAGCTCTATAGTTAGTGCTATGGTTTGAGTATTATTCTATGGTGAGACAATTTCCAATGCAGTTGTTCCAAGAGACAGGGTGTTAGGAGATAATTGGGTTATGAGAGTTCTGCCCTCACGAAGGGGATTAGTGTCCTCATAAAAGAAGCCCAAGGGAGCTTGTTTGTTCATTCCACCTGCTGAAAGAAAAACAGACCAGTGCAATTTAACACATCACATGAGAGTGCAACAACAGGATGCCATCCGTGAAGCAGAGAAGGAGCCTTCAGCAAACACACTGATCTGTAGTGACTTTATCTTGGAGTTCCAGCCTCTAGAACTATGAACAGTAAATTTATGTTTATAAGTTGCCCAACGAAAAGTATTTTGTGAACTAAGAGTTATTTCTTGCATCTCATTAACCCATTACCACCCTTTGTTTTGAGATGGGGACTTGATATGTTGCACGATCTCCTATTGAACTCCTGAGTTCAAGCAATTCTCCTATTTCTGCCTCCTGAGTAGATGGCAGTAAAGCATGATTCCGTGCCAAGAATGTCCCATACCATGCAAAATGCTTCCATAGTGTTCTATGAAAACGTTAGAATTTTATTACAGAAGACACTATCATAATAATTGCTGCACAATTCTGTTTGTATTGACTTCTAAAATGGTTGCTTTTAATCTCATATTTGGACATACTCTGACCGAAAATGTTAAGTGGCAATATCTTTTGTTTGTTTGTTTAATGCTAGGGAAATTTTTATAAGCTAAGAAATTCTAACAGTTGAACACAATTATGTGCTGATTACTTATTATGAGCTATATGCTGTGTGAGGTTCTGTGAGGAAAGGACATAAAGAAGATTTTTTTTTCCTGCCTCCAGAAGCTCATATTGTGGAGAGAGTTACAGATGTATTCAATCTCACAAATATTAATGGAAAGCTTAGCATACATGGACGTGTAGTAGTAACTTTATGTCCATGAGACATGGGTCTATTATGAATTCTGTAGCAAAGAAAGGAATTTTCTAATATGCTATAAAGAAAGGAAAGATGATTTTGAATTAGAGATGTCTACTAAGCATTGATATAAGACATGTTATTTGAAATTGTCTAGTAAGGATTTACTGAACTTGAAATTGAGTGGGAGAAGGATTTTTGGTATAAGGGACTATATGTGTGTGAGTAGGTAAACTGAGACTCAAAATATACATTTATTTTTGTTATGTTCATTGTCTTCTTATACTACTGAATACTTTTGCACTATGAATTATAAAAGAATGCCACTGTGAAGTAATAATCTGGTATACACACAGACCCTTTGGCCTCTTGAATGACTTGTAACCACATGGGAAATGGTGGTTGCTGCAGATCACTGTTGGGCTGGGCTTGGCTTAGGTGCTGAGCATGGAGGCAATGAACTGGACAATGGGTGGTGGTGTGAATCTGTGGCTTGCTAGTGATCAACCCATTGAGTTGAGGATAACAGACTAATCTACCAAAGTATATGGTGAGAAAGCAAGAGTACTTCCTCCCTTGCTACCTCCTGGGACATCTTCCACAGTGGATGTGCATGGAGAAAGCTCTTCTATCTGTGCTGTCTCACATTTGTGCTTCTTCTCATGATTTTCCCCCAAATAGCTGTGTTCCTTTGTCCTTTCCATGCCTCATGCTGATACCCCTGTCACCAGACCTTCTGGGTCCAAGTTGAGTCCCTCCTTTTCTGTGAAGCCTCCACAGCCTACTCCAGGCTATAGCCACCCCTCTTCTCTCTGATTGCCACATTTGCCCTATTGTCTTTGCCTATCTTAAACTGGTTTGTTTGTTTATTTTTAAATTTACCTTTCTTCTTGAGTTGTTAATTATTCAATTAATTTCTTGAGTTATTGATTATTCTTTAGTCATAAGAGCTACCATTTATTGAACATGCTCTGATTTAATTCTTACAATCCTAGGAGGTAAAAGTAGTTGACCTATTTGATAAAATTGTTAATTCAACACACAGTTATGGACCCTTATTATTATGTCTGGAATTGAAGATACCTCTGTGAACAAAGCTGACAAAATTCCTATGCTTGAGGAGTTACATTCCACTGGCAGCAGAAAATATGTCAAATGGTAAAAAGTTCTCCAGAGAAAAATGAGCAGGAAGCGGAGGAAGAAGTGATAGAGAGTAGAGAATTAAAATATTTGAAAGGATGGCCAGGAAAGACCTTCTGAGAAAATAACATTTGAACAAAGACCTGAAGGAGGTGTTTGAGGGAGATACATGGTCACAGAAGGGAACAGAAGGCATCCCAGGCAGAAGGAAGAGGACAAAGCCTATGGGATGGGAGCATACCTGAGATAGATGTTGAACTGTGAGGTCAGGGTAACTGAGAAGAAAAATGTCAGGGAGAGCAATAGAAAGAAATTAGGATGGCAATAAGGTCTAGATTCCATGGGGCTTTGTAAGATTCACTGTAAGGAAGTCAATTTTTACTCTGATCCAGTTGGGAAGCTTTCAGTTGAGATGACTTTCAGAGGCTGAATGACATCATCTAACTTAGGTTTTAAAAGAATGATTTTGGCACTTTGTCCACAATAAGTTATAGAGAGATGAGGGCAGAAGTAGAGAGTCTGGTTAAGAATCTATTGCAGCAATTCAGGTGAGACTGATAGTCTCGGTTAGGGTGGTATGGAGATGAGCAGTGGAACCTGAGGTGTAGGAAGAATGGGCAATTTGCCAGAAGTCACACAACCCAGAAGGTAGCAGCATTAGTCAATTTTCCATTGCTATAAGAAAATTCCCAAGGCTGGACATTTGTAAAGAAAAGAGGTTTTTTTAGTTCACAGTTCGGGGATAGCATTGCACTGGCTCTTCTCAGCTTTGGCAAAGGGCCTCGAAGTAGAGGAATCATGATGGCGGGAGTATGTGTGGAATAGCTGATTAGGCAAGATGGGATGCCAGAGTAACTAGAACTCCATTAATCCTCTCTGATGGGACTGTCTCCAGTGACCTGATCATATCTCACTAGGTTCTACCTTCTAAAGGTACTACCACCTCTCACATCACCACAATGGGGACCAAGCCTTTAACACATGAACCCTTGGGAGACACACTCAAACCATATCCAAAACATAGCATCAACAGAGCAGGAAGCTAAGTCCATGCAACCTTCCTTCAAAGACCATGGTAGTGCTGGGAGTGTAGCTCAGTGGTAGAGCACTTGTCTAGCATGTGAGGCCCTAGTAGCCCCTGCACCACCAAAAAAATGAGACATGCAATCCATGATGCTTCTCTTTCTTGTCTCATTTTACCATCTTGGTTAGAAGGTGGGGAAGAAATTGAAAGTAGGGCCAGTACTTGCTTGACTCTGTAGTGAGTGACTTCTTAAAATTTATGCTCTAGAAACCTCCCTGTCCTCATCTTTCTCTCCACTCTGGGACTAAATCTTTATATTTCAGGTTTTATGTCAGATCTTTAACACAGAGATGCACTTTAACACAGTGGCAGTTCACATACTAATCAGAAGGTAGCAGTGGAAACATGCCATCAAGGTTCAAGTGCCCCTCTGTTTGTCCAAGTGCTTGTGTGGGAAAACTGAGGCAGTCCTTTGGAGACAGAGGAAGGCCACAACACTTGTCTTTGTGTTGTTGGTATAGATCTTTAATTCCAAAATTTCCTTCAATGAATACTTAAAAGTTGGGCATAACTGAGAGTTTTCCCTCAGAAAAAGTCAAGTGGCATTCATTTTCTCTTCTTCAACCCCATTTGCATTTTTTCCTTGATATGAACAATCAATCTGCTGTTTAGAAATGTTCTTGGATATCAAGGAGCTGAGCAACATGACCCTCCTGTTCCTTCCTTTACAGTTCATATCCTACGGTGATGTATTAGTTTTTCTTTTTTTTTTCTTGAGGCCCTAACAGATTAATTCACATTTAGCAGCTTAAAACAACACAACTTTCTATCTTACAGTTCTGTAGGACAGAAGTCTAGTATTGGTCTCCCCAGGTAAAATCAAGGTGCCAGTAGGGATGGGCTCCTTCCTGGAGACTATAGGGAAGAACCTATTTCCTTGCTCATTTAGGTTATTTGTAGAATTGGTTCCTTGAGGTTATGGGATTGATAAATCTGATTCCTTATTGGCTGTCAGCTGAGGGTTCTTTCCAGCTTCTGGAGGTCTTGCCTTGGCTCATGAACCCCTTTCTCCATCGTCAAAGTCAGCAACACTTCTGCCTTCCCACTCTACTTTTAAGGATTCACATGATTTCATTAGACCCATGTAGATAATCCAGGATAATCTCCCCATTTCAAGGGTCCTTATCATTAATTATATCTTCTAAGTCCTTTTGCCATGTAAGGTAACATAGCTATAGGTTGCAGGGATTAGAGTGTGGACATCTTTGGGGGGCTATTATTTGGCCTATCACCCATTGCCTTCATCTCCTCTCCTGGGAAACAGAATCAGTGGTAGAATAGGAGGCCAGATATGTTCTTGTTGGGGTCACATGGGTACCAGTAGAAGCAGATGCAGCAGTATTTCTGGAGACTGAGTCCATTATAAAAGATTTTAGATCTGACCCATCAATGAAACCAGAATCCAGCAAACCTTTTGTGGTTAAAGAAGTAAATTTCTAACTTGGCATTTCCTCAGCATTTACTAGTATAGAAAACATGGAATTTGGACTACAACCCTTGCCCAATGGATGTACGAATTACATTTATGAGGCTGAGGAAAGGCAGCATACCCTGAGAGAAAAAAGAAACAGGGTTAGGAAGAAGTGAGCCACTCTCATAGGTTAATATATTGTTATAGCCATTTGAAGGACATGAGGTACTGTTTAACCATGTTTTAGGTCTTTTAGGAGATTTCTTGGGTACAGGTCTAACCCTTGTATCTGTTTTACTGCTTACTCTCCAGCATCTGAAATATTGCTTACCACTTTAGTAGGTACTAAAGAAATACTTGTTGACTGATGGACTAGTGTGGAAACTCAGGCCAGGAAGGTGAATTAATATAATCAAGGTCACACAGCTGATTTGTGGCACAGTTGGACCTAGAAACTAATTTTGATTTTTTATTCTTCAGTTTACCAAATTGAAGAGGCAGGTCCTGGAAAATGAACTCCTGGACCAAATGGTCTCCCGTGTGCTGACTTTCTACCTTGTATGTAGCACCTCCTCTTCTTCCGTGGAATTATTACTAACCGACTCTATCAATTAAATGTCTGAGATGTCAATCAAAAGACATGAATTCTATTCCGTTCACTTTCTCTGTCACTGAAACAAATTACTAAACCCACCCAAACTCAGTTTCTTCACCTGTCATGAGGCTGAGACTTCTTTTAGATCTCATATCCTGTAATTCTAGTTTCAAGAAAGTTAATGAATAAATATACTCACCCATGGACCTTTTATCTCAATATCTTTCTACCAGTTTTCTTGAACTGTGGTCAGCTCATCACCACTATCAGAATCTTCTGGGATCCTTTATACAGGCTGATTTTACAGTATTTAAAAAATGAATTTTATTTATTTTTATATAATTTTATATATTGTTATAATTTTTATTTATTTTTATTAGAGCTTGTTGGTTATATATAGTAGTTGGGTTCATCCTGAAAAACTCATACATGTGTGGAAATTGATAATTTGAATTTTAAATGTATCCCAGAAGCATGTGTTGAAATCTTGGTTTCCAGCTGATGGCATTATTGGGAGGCAGTGGAACCTTTAAGAAGTCGAGCCTATTTGGAGGAAATAGGTCACTTGGGCCATGCCCTTGAAGGGTATATTAGGACCCAGACCCTTTTCTTGCTTTCTCTCTCTGCTTCCCAGCTGCCATGAAGTGAGCCACTTTGTTCTACCATGTTCTCTGCACCATGATATTCTGCCTCATCGCAGGCCCAAAGTGATAATGGGTCCAACAAACTATGAACTGAAACCTCTGAAACTGTAAGCCAAAATAAATCTTTTCTCCTTTTAAGGTATTTATCTCCAAGTTTTTGTTACAGGGACCCAAACCTGACTAACACATGTACAAGTGTTGATTTGGGGGGATTTCCATTAGGCCAAGCTTCCCAACTCTTTTTGCTTCATATGATGTGATAATATTTATGTGGTAAGCTGGGCACTGTGGTATAAACCTGTAATTCCAGAGGCTTGGGAGGCTGAGGCAGGAGAATCACAAGTTCAAAACCAGTCTCAGCAATTTAGTGAGACCCTGTCTCAAGATGAAAAATAAAAATAAAAGGGGCTGGAGATGTTGCTCAGTGGTTAAGTGTCCCTGGGTTTAATCCCCTGCACCCCCCAATCCCCCCCAAAATTAAGTAGCATTCTGGAGTAAGAAACCTTTGATTGTCTCTTTGCTAATGCACACGTTGCTGAGAAACTCTGCCATAAGTTACCATTTAGTGAGAAAAACAAGCTGCAGAAAAATATGTATATGGTCCTATTTTTTCCACAATGTCAAGACTCAGTATGAGAGTACATAATCATGTACTATGATTATGTGAGTGGTATACTATGTGATTATGGATGTATAATACTGTAAGACTGTTGAAACATTCAAGATAGTTATCATAGGGAAAGAGAGAAGATAAACAATTTTCTTTGAAGAACAACAACAACAAAAAAAACCCAGTACTATGCTATGAATCCATATATGACATTAATATAAAGACATTTCAAATATAAAATAAAAATGCAGATCCAGGGTCCCTATTTTAGAACCCTTTAAGTAGAATCTTAGGAATAGGAGATATGGAGAGGTGGGTGTCTGCATCTTTAATAAGCATTCCTAGTGGTTTTGTAACAATGAAGTCTTAAATCTTTACATTAGGTGCTAACACTATTAGCAATAATAGCATAAGACAGACTCAACTAATCCTTATTGTCTTGGAACATAATAGATGCATAGTAAATAGTTACCAATTATTTGAGTCCTTTGGAGGATGGGGAAAGAGTGAGTGGCATAGTGGTGAGAAGTTGAGTAAAGTCAAATTCAGCAGGGATGAGGCAAAGCACATAGGAACCTTTTCATACATTTAATATTTGTTAGGCTCTAAATATACACAGAACACGTTTTTATATATCATCTCGTTTTATTCTTGAATAACCTTTTGAGGCTCAGAGAGGTGAAGTAGCACAAAGTACTATCAGAATTGGAATTTGAACCCAACACATTTAGAAGCACCAAGTTATAAACAAGGCACCAGGCAGCTGCTGAGTATATGACTGTAAGCATAATCGATTGCTTGCTTTTTCTTATTTGAACTCTTATAGCTCTGAGGGGATTATTCTCTTCTGTTGTCACTTACCAGAGTGTTGAAACTTTAAGTTCCACTGCCTAAAAGCCCTCGCTTTGTCATGACAACCTGGGTCCTATCAAAGAGAGATTACAGCAAGTGTGTTTTCTCTGTCTCCAGCTTGTGTTTTCACATTGAGGAGAAAGTATCATTTCCTAGGTGACTTTGCATAGTGAAAGCCCTCCCACCCCAAAGGCCTAGAAAGATTAAATCTAGATACTGCCAATTCTTAGAAACCTAGAAAGACAAACTAATTCTGGCTCTCACTAGCTTCACCTGAATGCTTTTATGTTAGCGTGGAAGGAGGACAATTGTGGGGAAAACGATATCCCCTCAACAAAGTTCAGGAGTGGCTCAGTGCACGATACAAATGTATTCCTTATACATGCAGATGATAATCTCATCCCTGACGTTGGGATAAGAATAGGCAAAAAATCACGAGGTGTATATTTTGCACTAAACGTAAACAAAAACCTGGCTTCTGTCTTCCACTCCTATTAACTTGGAGGCCTTCATCTCGGGACTCATGCTCTCTTCTTTCCTTCTCCAGCTCTCACCCATCATTTCTCGGGTGGGGGTGGATGGGAAGTACTGAGACCCGGTACTGCATTTCTTTTCTCTCCCAACCCTCCTTGGAGCAAGTTCGGATCGGCAGGACCGAGATGGTTCTCCATGATTTTGCAGCAACCTAGAATCGGAGGGACAGGAAAATGGGAGGTTAGGATTCCCAGGTTGGGTCCGGCGTGCGCAAAATTCATTAGCGAGGGCCGCGACCCCCGGCCGTTCTTTGGGGACTGCTGCGGAGGTTTCTTCAGTTCCCTGGCCACCGCAGCCGCGTGCCAGAAGCGTGTTCCCACGGCCACTCGCTCCCCAGGTGTGCAGGCCGCATCCCAGATCGCCTCCCCAACCTGACAAGTGGGATCGGTGTGCGTCTTCCCCACGAAACACCACCTCTTCCCTAAGTTACGCACGGTGGGTCCTAGGAAGCCAATTTTAAATCGATGCTAATATAATCGCATCCAGCCAGACATAATCGCTCATCTCACTCGGGTCCTAGGAGTGTGGGACGCGTCAGCCTCGCTCCCCCTCGGCTCCCAGCTCCCTCCGCCCTTGCTCCCTACTCGATCCTAGCAAAAGCCCGGAGCGTGGGATCCAGGCCCGGAGGAACGGGACGGCGAGCGGGAGCGGTGCTGCCGGCCCGGAGCCCGTCGCACCGGGCATGCTCAGTGGCACGGCCGGCTGGGTGGCCCCGCGAGCTGCACCCGGATCTGCTCGGCGGCGGCGGCGACGTGAGCGCGCAGGGGGGCGGCGGCCTCGCCTCGTCTCTCTCTCTGCGCCTGGGTCGGGTGGGTGACGCCGAGCGCGAGAGAGATGTCGGATTTTGACAGTAACCCGTTTGCGGATCCGGATATCAACAACCCCTTCAAGGTGAGCATCGGCCCCAGCATCTCTTGCCGCCGCGACGCGTCGTTGTTTGTGACAACAGACGAGTTCCTTCGCGCCCCCTGCGCCTGTCCCTCAGCTCTCCTCAGCCAGAGAGGGGATCGGGGCGGCCGCACCCCATTTGGGGGTCGTACCTGGCCCCCACGACACTCGTTAGAGGTTTGGGTTGGAACCTCCCCAGCTCCGCGTCGGGCTGCCCCGCCCCACGTCACCTGCCGATGAGGGTCTTGCCCTCACCCGGGATTGGGCCCGCGCGCCAGGAGGGGTCCTCGCCCTGCTCTCAGGAGCTGGGAGGGTGGCGGCGGAGGGCAGGTGGAGCCGTCAGTTGCCGGGCAAGTGTGGCTGGCAGGCCCAGGCAGGGGCCAGGAGGCTGCCGAGGGGGCCCGCCCTGGGGTGGGGTTGTCATGGGGACCCAAGGAAGCGGCAGTGGCGAAGACCAGCGTGGGGTGACGGCAGAAGTGTGGAAGAGAGGTGAGGGTACTGAGTATGCTGCAATTAAAAAATAAATAAATGTGTGTGTTTATTATTTAAACTCGTGTTGCGCTCAGGTACCACCAGCGGCGCTGCCATACCCCCTGCCCCCATTAGATTGAGGTTAAGGGAACTGATATTAAAGCAGAAGTTAAAAAGAAATAAACGTATCTGGAAAACAATAGTGCACGTGGACGACATCTTCCTACCTAGCTGGCTGCTCCCAGCAAGGTAAATGGGATATTTTCCAAGCTCCTAGTGCGTCACCGGTGTTCTGGGCTGTTTGAGGATACCATTTCCCGCAAGAGCTGCTTTCCTTCTTGGAGTCGACCTAATCATCCCCAGCTTCAAAAGGACTTGGCATAAAAACCAGCAAAGAAAGGCAGCTAAAATGTTCATTATCTGCGCTTAAATAAATGCAAAATCTAAACTACCTCTCGAAAAGTACTCTGAGTTTCTTAATGAGCGTAAAGCTTAGAAAGTGTAATATGTTTCCAACTCTTGGTTAAGTTGTTTATTAATCTCCCCTGGCCATGTGCTTTAATTTGTAGTCACAAAATGAAATGGTAACTTTAATGTGTGATCACACAAGTGGCACTTATGTTTTATATCTCTTTTTTTACTCCTGGCTTTATTTCTTATTGAAAATCCTGGAAGAGAGAAAATATGTCCATTTTGATGGTGGCCTGATAATTTCATGAATGATTATTTTAATGAAATGATTCTAGTTATAATTAACAACTTGACTTACTTTACTGAAATATAAAAGACTCAGTCACCATTCCATTGCCCCTGATGTCTCTTGCAAAAATTCAGTACAACTGGCCTGTAACTTTCAGCTTTTTTAAAAGATGATTTGGTTGCATTTTTGAGGAGAACTTTTCTCTCCAGAAGTTTTGTTGCAGTTAGTGTTGGACTTGCTTCCATACTGTGGAAAAATGAGTTATTCTGAAATCATAGACTTTCTAAAGAGATATTTCATAATTTTCCAAATGGGTGTTATTTTAAAATATTTTAAAGATACAATATTAACCTGTTAGCTTTTCCTAATTCAGCTATTTCATTGGTGCTATTTATTCAGTATCTGACAGTATTACTGTTTATTTTCTATTTAGTCATCCATTTCATTATTAACTTCTCTTGTTAGGCAAGATATTGTCTTCTTAGCCCAGACTGCTCTTTTGTGACATCTAATGTTGCCATGACACTTTCCTCTTCCGATACCCATATTGTTGCTGTAGTAATTCTAAACCCCAAAGCAGTTTTAAGTATACATTCAGTGTGATATAAAATTATGAACTTTGCTTTCTTTAAGGGGACAATGTCCATAAAAGTCCATAAAATGCTTGAAGAAATGGATAATTTAGTCTAAAAAAGATTTGGTTGTACACATTTTCCCAGTGATGTTTTTCTCTTTTTAGTGCCTGTTACAGCACTGTCAGGGTAACTGATTCTAACTTTTCATTTATATAAAGTTGCCCCTCCTTAAAGTTTGTATCTGTTGTATATTCTTTTTTTTCTTCTGCTTCTATGTAAAAGTGATTTTTTTTTTTTTTTGTACCAGGGGTTGAATCCAGGGGCACTTCACCACTAAGCCACATCTCCAATCCTTTTTTAATATTTTATTTAGAGACAAGCTCTTGCTGAGTTGCTTAGGGCCTCAATAAGTTGTTGAGGCTGGCTTTGAACTCATGATCCTTATGTCTCAGCCTCCCAAGCCAGTGGGATTACAGGCATGCACCACTGCACCCAGCTGTAAAAGTGATTTTTGAAATAATACTTTTGATATTTTCTACTTAAAACTAAATATTTCCTAGACTCATATATGTGTTACTTATGATCATCCTTCTTTTCAAATCTTGTTTGATATTTCACATTTGCTATCTATTCTAATTATTGATTAAATCATATTTGATAGTCATTGTTTTTTTTGTTGTTCTTTCACATTTCTTTTGCTGTACCATTATGATAGGAATGCTTGTGTAAACATCTTCATTTGAGTCATGTCATGAAAATGATTTCTGAGTATGGTCTTAGGTGATATAACCACAATCTGAGTATGGTCTTCGGTGATATAACCACAATGGCTTACTTGATTTTTTTTTTTTTTTGGGGGGGGGTACTGGGGATCGAACTCAGGGCCTTGTGCTTGTGAGGCAAGCACTCTACCAGCTGAGCTATCTCCCCAGCCGGGTTTACTTGATTTTATTGGCTGTTGCAAAATTATTTCCTAGATTCAATTCATTCTCTTGTTTTTTGATCACCTGCTTTATTCCAGTGATGCTAGTCATAGTAAATGACTTTATGAAATTTTGAATGGTTTTTATTGTTCATTAAGAAATTTGAAGTAACTGAAAAACTATAGTATTCCAAACTAAATAGGTAATTATATGGAAGTTTGAAAATCCATCCTGGAGTTGTTAAAATGTAGTTGTAAAGCTTGAGAGAAAAAAAATATTTTCTACATGGTAAGTATGTATGAACAATTGCTGTATGTTCCTTGTTCTTTTGTTCAGTTGCTCATTCGTTCAACAGGTTTAAAGAAATATCTCTATCCTTAATAGATATTAGTCTAATATGAAGACAAACAAGCCTGTAAAGGGAAATAAAAGGAGAGTTCAATAACCGGCAGAGGTCAATTATACTGGTTTCTGCAAAAAGTCAGCATAAAAATGTATGACTAAGGGACAGAATGAGTACAGTTTGTTCACCCATGTGTAGGTAGTATAGAGTTGGCATAAACATTCTAGGTGTCCTGATTACTAGTCCATTTCTGGTGGCATAATGTCTATTCTATTGTATTTCTGACTTCAGAATTCTTATTTTTTTTATTTGGAGCCCCCCAATAGAAGAATTTCATGTTAAAATTTAGCACAATGTCCATTTTTTTTAAAAATTGTTTTTGTTGTTAATGAACCTTTATTTATTTATACATGGTGCAGAGAATCGAACCAAGTGCCTTACACATGCTAGGCAAGCACTCTACCAGTGAGCTACAACCCCAGTCCACAATGTCCATTTTGTTTTGGCCTCAATAAGTAATTCTACTTTTTGAATAGAGTATTCCCCCTTATCCTATTTCAGTTATTCATGGTCAACCACTTTTAGAAAATATTAAAAGAAAAAATTCCAGAACTAAATAATTCATAAATTTTAAATAAGATTTTTATAGTATGATTGTTCTATTTTTTAGTTATTGTTATTAATTTTTTACTGTGCCTAATTTATAAATTAAACATTATCATAGGTTTGTTTGCATATATATGACTCTATTTCAGGTATCTGCAGTGTCTTAGAACATATCCCCTAAGGATGTCTTTTAAAAATGGCCTGCAATTTACTGTTCTCATTATGTTATGTCTTAGGTTATAGTAATTTTAGTGGCATTTTAAGAATTTAATTGAAGTTAAAAATTTTAAACCTTGCCATTAAAAAGTGACCCATAATTCAAGGTTGCTAGTCATTTGTCTTAATCTGCTCAGGCTGCTATAATAAAAATCCTTATACTAGGCAATTTATAAATAGCAGAAATTTATTGTTCTCAGTTCTGGAAGTACAAGATCCAGATGCCAGTAGATTCAGTGTTGATATGGACCTGATTTTCATAAATGGTTCCTTCTTTGTGTCCTCACATAGCAGAAGGGGAAGGCAGCTCTCTAAGACTTCTTTTTAAGAGCATTAATGCCATTCTAGGAAGCTTAATCACTTCTAATGTTGTCACCTTGGTGTTTAGCTTTCAACATATGAATTTTGGGGGACATAACACTGAGACTATAACTCCACTTGTTTTTATTTTATAACATCAAGGATATTATCCATTTTATTTTATTACATATATAGTGACATTTACATGAAGTTGATGTTGCTCCTTCTGTATCCATTTAAAATTTTGAGTCAGAAGATCGGGAGCATTAGAATTAAGAGGCTGCCCATTTTAAGATGCATGATTATTTTATTTATCACCATGTAAGTTATCTGTTGGTTTACAAGTTTCAAATCTGGTTTAATTTAAAAGAAGTTATTGGTTCATGATTTTGTTATTTAAGCTAGACTTTAGCTGGAATTTTTTTTTTTTTTTTCAATTAGGTTTTAAATGCTTTTGCCTAGAGTCAGTCCAGTGGCTTCAGTCATCTGACAGCTTCACTGGATAGTTTAAGATGTCCTCAAGTGTCTACTTATTATCTGGAGGCATCAGTGGGGCAGATTGATTCTCTTTCATGTGGCCTCTTCACTGGGAATAGCCTGGGCTTTTTACATAGTGGTAGTAGTGTTCCAAGAGGACAAGAGCTGACAAGTCTTCTTGAGTCATATGTCACTTCTACATTTTGTTAGTCAAAAAAAGCACAAGGTCATCTCAGATTTTAAAAAGGGAAGGGGAGGATTAGGTGCCACTTCTTGAAGGGAGTGCTGTGCACAAATTGATAGAAACCTATGAACGGAAAAGGTAGACCCCCCCTATAGAATGGTGATACAGGTACAGGATAACCTCTATAGACACTTCCCTTAAAATAGAGGAGTGGAAGGCATTTAGCAAATGATGATCCAGAGAAGTTGTGAAGTCTAGCCAGGCACATATTGTTAGTGTCCCCTACTTTGGGGGCAGTGAGGTTCCTTGGTTATGACCCAGTTCTGTTACCTAGAAATGGTTCCCTCATCTGTTATTTTTCTTCTGCTTTTGACTTCATAATGTGAGAGGTCCTTTATTCTCCCTATAATTAATGACCCTTCTTTGCAGCCAGGTAGCATTTTCAGCTAGCTTCCTTTGGGTTCTTTAGAGTTGGTAATGTTAGGCTGAGGGTATAGCTCAGTGGTAGAACTTGTGCTTAGCATACGTAAGGCCTTGGTTCTGTCTCCAGAACAGGGTGGAAAAAGTTTATCAGTTGCTGGACACTTGGGGGGTTATTCTCATTTTGGGGGGCTGTTATGAATAATGCTGCTATAGATATTTGTGTACCTGTTTCAAAGTTTCTTGGTCATATGCTTGACATGTAATTGATGGTTCATATGGTAATTCTCTGGTTAATCATTTGAGGAACAGTGAGACCCTTTTCCAAAGTGACTACAGCATTATATATTCCCATTAGCAGTGAATGAGGTTGCAGATTTCTCTGCATCCTTGCCAACATCTTATTGTTATTTGGTTTTTCTAACTGTCCAGGTCAGTGTGGAGTAGAATCTTATTATACTGATTTTCATTTCCTTGATGGCTAATGATATTGAAGATCTTTTCATGTCTTTAGTAATATATCTATTGAGAACTTTTGCGTAGTTTTAGAATGGTCTATTTAGCTTTTTAAAAATTGAGTTGTAAGAAATTTTTATTACTCACTAGATATTTTGGTATTACCAGAGTATATGTTAATTTATCTGACTCTGACATTGCCAGAGTTAGTGTTGCAACCACTTTTAAATCATTGTAAACATTAATACTTAAAAAAAACTTAATGTAATATGTCTTACACTTGATTTTAGAATGTAATTGTAAATAACTTATCGATGTTAACTTGATACTTAACCTTTTTATTAAATACTTCCTTAAAAAGAAACACTCTGTTCATTTTTACAAAATACAGGTAAATTACAGAATATATTTTTATATGTCAGCAAAAAGATCAGAACCTCAAACTCATAAATCAAAGAACAAGTGGATATCACAAAGTGTTGTACATTTTGAGTATTTGTGAGATCAAGCATTGACTATTGGAGAGAGAAAACTAGAAATAAAGAATCTGCGATAGTTTTATACTGGTAATTCTAACTTGACTGATAGTGGACTGGAGGTGTAAATCAGCATCAGAGCATGAAGCTCTGGGTTCAGTCCCCAACACCACAAAAACAAAACAAACCAACAAACAAAAACCTTGCTGAATATTCTCAATCATTTTTGCTTTCAAATATATGAATTGTGTTTTCTTCTCCTATCAGTCACCTCCAGTCCACTATGTCAGGCTACCAAGGTTTTTGCTCGTCAAACACAGAAAACAATGTATGTTGTGGAACATATACATGGGAAGCACTAAAAGTTCCCACTTTCTCCAAAAGAAATAATTAGTGATGGAGCTGTGTACTTTGCAGCCATTTTACCTGTGCAAACCCTCTAATGGTGATTAAAATCTTCACATGGTAATTTAGAATATGAGGAAAGTGGTAGTGATGGGAAAAAAAGCATCAGGAATATGGCCAAGGGATAGTATGCGAGATGTAATTTTACCATTGCTTGACATTTTTTTTCTAGAACTTTTGATACTTTTTTGTAGACATGTTGATGTTTGTTTTAGGTTGACGGGTCAGTCCTGTGGTTTTATATATACCTAACTGTTGGTATCTGAGTCATAAATTTTAGTGAATTGCTTATTTGTAAGCATTATAAACATGCTACATATTCCCTAAGCATAAAAGAAGTGTAATAAATGCTTTTTGTTTGATTTTTAATGGTAATATTTAGATTTGAATCTCAGGATAGGTTAACAACCACTTAGAGTTGAGTTCATAAGAAAATGTTCTGTGAGCTGTACACATTGCAAGCAAATATTTCTGTGTTCTTAGCCCAGTGTTATGGGGAATTAGAGAAAGGTGTAAATGAGATTTGTTCTCTGGAAGAGGGAGTTAGTAGGTAAGAAGGTAAGCTCTGGAACCAGGCTACTTAGGCAAATTACTTAATTTGGTACCTTTGCTATTTCTAGTATTTACTTGTTATTTGTCTTGATTCCAAAGAACTATAAGAAATGTTGGGGTAGGGGGGAAGGGAGTCTCTTAAAATAACAGAAAAAGAAAATAAATAATAGTGCAAAATTCTCTGGTTGTAACATGTGATTATTTTTTATTTCATACTTAAATTGCCTTTATTTTCTAAGGCAGACTCTAATTTTTATTAACTTTTAAACTTTTTGGTATTAACAGAAATAGTAACAAAAACAAGCCATACAAATTACTAGTTGTCTTACAAAGCTCAGGGAGTTTAGAAAGCTATTATGTATCACAACTTGAACTGAGAATAACTAATTTTATTTTATCTTTTGACAAATCACCTTGTGATACAGGTTTCACTGAAATGTTGGAGAGTTCTGCACATCATTGCTTAATGTTAGAGA